>NC_142010.1:189819165-190119165 GCF_049901735.1 Notechis scutatus | reverse complement strand
CTTCCGGTGGCGTCACGGGCGCTGTTTCGTCATAAAAAGATAAGCGCACAGCTTCTGGTGAGCTTTTTCGGGTAGAAATGGCTTTCTACCGGAAAAGCTCACAAACGCTTCAGCGCCCGCCATCTTTTTATGACGAAACAGCGCTTCCGGTGAGCTTTCTACCCAGAAAAGCTCACCAGAAGCGCTTTTTACCAAAAAAGATGGCGGCGCCTTTAACTCAGCGGCCCGGTAAGGCTTGTTCCGCGGCCCGGTGCCGGTCCGCGGACCGGCGGTTGGGGACCCCTGCTCTAAATCAGTGGTCGCCAACCAGTGGGGCGGTCCTCAGAAATGTCACCCCCAAATCACCCCACGAAGAAATTAATCCAGGCTGCGCAGGAACCCAAGGCTGCGCCACCCACGTGGCCTCTGGGAACACAAGGCTTGCATTGAATTGTGAACAATATGAGGTAGTGAGCGGAGGGGGGAAAGGGGGGGGGAACTTGTCCCACTTGCCCCATGTGCCTGGCCTGGCCACCGGGCTGCTTTTTTCAGCTTCTTTCTTCTCCTTTTGGCTGCACACAAAGAAAGCAGCAAAAGTCTTTCTTTCTCGCCCCCAAACTCCACCAGAAATGAGGACCCTGCAAGGCATTCTGCTCCAAGAGGCATGACAAGTCTCATTTCTGGTGGAGTTTGGGGGAGAGAAAGACTTCTGCTGTTTCTGCTGCTTTCCTTGCATGAAGCCAAAAGTCTCTGTCCACCCACCCCCTTGAGAACGGAACTGGAGAGAGTATCCTGCGATCCCAAATAAAGAATGATCGGTAGGAAAACAGGTTGGGGAATTTTCCTGCAGACTTTTTTTGGGATTTTCCCAGGATCTCTGATCCGCAGGATTTAATTATGAGTTTGGTGGTCCCTGAGGTCAAAAGGTTGGCGACCCCTGCTCTAAATCATGTTTAATTACATATTCTTGGGCAGGACCTTTGAGCACCGGCTCTTCATGTGAAAATTACTATGCAGAATCACCTTATACAGGTAGTCCTTGACTTACAACAGTTCGTTAGTGAGCGTTCAAAGTTACAACAGCAACTGAACAAAGTGACTTATGACCATTTTTCACTTTGGAACATCAAAGCGAACATTCACCACGGTCACCTGATCAATATTCAGCCGCTTAGCAACTGACTGGTATTTATGATGCTTGCAGTGTCCCAGGATCCCCCTTTGTGACCTTCTGACAAACAAAATCAATGGGGAAGCCAGATTCACTTAGCAACCGTGTTCCTAACATAATCACTGTGCTTCATTTAACAAGTGTGGCCACAAAGGTTGTAAAATGGGGCAAAAGTCACTTAACAAATGTCTCACTTAGCAACAGAAATTTTGGACTCAATTGTGGTTGTAAGTCAAGGACTACTCTACCAAACCTAGTTTGAAAGGTAAGCAGGAACAAATATATTTATAATTGAAATTGATCTCAAGCATTGGTGTGCAGATAAAAAACCTCTGGATCAAGAAATCACTAACTAATAATGCAGTGTGATCATGGATTTGATGTACCATACATTCCAGGTAGAATGATTTGTAAATCATAAAAGAGAAATCACAGTAAATACACTGCTCAAAAAAATAAAGGGAACACTTAAACAACACAATGTAACTCCAAGTCAATCACACTTCTGTGAAATCAAACTGTCCACTTAGGTAGCAACACTGATTGACAATCAGTTTCACATGCTGTTGTGCAAATGGAATAGACAACAGGTGGAAAGCATAAGCAGTTAGCAAGACATCCCCAATAAAGGAGTGGTTCTGCAGGTGGTGACCACAGACCACTTCTCAGTTCCTATGCTTTCTGGATGATGGTTTGGTCACTTTTGAATGCTGGCGGTGCTTTCACTCTGGTGGCAGCATGAGACGGAGTCTACAACCCACACAAGTGGCTCAGGTAGTACAGCTCATCCAGGATGGCACATCAATGCGAGCTCTGGCAAGGTTTGCTGTGTCTGTCAGCATAGTGTCCAGAGCATGGAGGCGCTACTAGGAGACAGGCCAGTACATCAGGAGACGTGGAGGAGGCCGTAGGAGGGCAACAACCCAGTATCAGGACCGCTACCTCCGCCTCTGTGCAAGGAGGGACAGGAGGAGCACTGCCAGAGCCCTGCAAAATGACCTCCAGCGGGCCACAAATGTGCATGTGGCTGCTCAAACGGTCAGAAACAGACTCCATGAGCGTGGTATGAGGGCCTGTCATCCACAGGTGGGGGTTGTGCTTACAGCCCAACACTGTGCAGGACGTTTGGCATTTGCCAGAGAACACCAAGATTGGGAAATTCACCACTGGCACCCTGTGCTCTTCACAGATGAAAGCAGGTTCACACTGAGCACTTGTGACAGACATGACAGGGTCTGGAGACGCCGTGGAGAACGTTCTGCTGCCTGCAACATCCTCCAGCATGACCGGTTTGGCAGTGGGTCAGTAATGGTGTAGGGTGGCATTTCTTTAGGGGGTCGCACAGCCCTCCATGTGCTCGCCAGAGGTAGCCTGACTGCCATTAGGTACCGAGATGAGATCCTCAGACCCCTTGTGAGACCATATGCTGGTGGGGTTGGCCCTGGGTTCCTCCTAATGCAAGACAATGCTAGACCTCATGTGGCTGGAGTGTGTCAGCAGTTCCTGCCAGACGAAGGCATTGATGCTATGGACTGGCCCGCCCGTTCCCCAGACCTGAATCCAATTGAGCACATCTGGGACATCATGTCTCGCTCCATCCACCGTCACGTTGCACCAGACTGTCCAGGAGTTGGGGGATGCTTTAGTCCAGGTATGGGAGGAGATCCCTCAGGAGACCATCCGCCACCTCATCAGGAGCATGACCAGGCGTTGTAGGGAGGTCATACAGGCACGTGGAGGCCACACACACTACTGAGCCTCATTTTGACTTGTTTTAAGGACATTACATCAAAGTTGGATCAGACTGTAGTGGTTTTTTCCACTTTAATTTTGAGTGTAACTCCAAATCCAGACCTCCATGGGTTGCTAAATTTGATTTCCTTTGATAATTTTTGTGTGATTTTGTTGTCAGCACATTCAACTATGTAATGAACAAGTATTTAATAAGAATATTTCATTCATTCAGATCTAGGATGTCTTATTTTTGTGTTCCCTTTATTTTTTTGAGCAGTGTATTAGGCTTTATTCAAACATTTTAGTCTCAGTGTTAGCGTAGCCTTTATCCCAGAAAAAATTATCTAACTTACTGTCCTGATTTAATCAGATGATGTTATAACTTTCTGCAGTGCAATAGGTGCAAAAACCTTGTATACCTATTGGAACTTCTGCAAATTAAATGTTTTTCTGCTTTAAAAAGCCACTGCATGCCACCTTTGGAAAATGCATAGCAAACAAATATAAATTTATATATATACCCAAACATACCTACATGTGTACATCAACCAGGGTATTTGATACCAAAATGTATCAAAGCTTAAGTAGTCTAAGGTAAAAAGAAAACTAAGTAATTGACACTTTCATTTAGCTATCATATATCTTTTCTCAAACCCTCGGATTCCTTTGATTTCTGTAAAAAAAAAAATAGAACAGACCAACAGAAAAGCACTACTTGAAGTACGTAATTTCCTCTTGACAAAACAGCCGAAGTATTAACTTCCATTTTCTTACCTTCTTTGTCCAATGGTCTCCTCACAACGTACTGACGGACGTCATCTTCTTTGGAGAGATTAAATAGCTTTCGGATTCTGCTGGCTCTCTTGGGACCAAGGCGACGGGGCACGGTATTATCGGTCAGTCCAGGGATATCCTTCTCGCCTTGAAAAGTTGTCAAACAATAGGTACTTCTATATAATTTAGCAAACTTATGCTAAAAATCATCCCTCACCACAAACCCTCCTCTAGCTTCTGCATGTTATCCTTTATAAAACAAGCATTATTTTTTTAAAAAAAGGTAAGAGGGAGCCCGAGAATCTTTTATTATTCTTATGAACTTGTCAAAAGTCATATTATTCCGTTAGTGAATTGCCCCACTATATGCCATGGGGATGGATGGTCCTGGACCAAGGTTGGCAATCTTTGTCCAACGTGAAAGTCCTTAGGAATATTTTCTATTCTTCTGAGATAAATTCTCGCTAACACGTGTTTGACCCCTCAAATGAAAAATAGACAAACAATTCACCTTTCTTTATAATGACCAAGTTCAAGACGCTTAAGTTGGCATCAACAATGCATCCTCGAACCGATTTGCGTTTTCGTTCTCCAGTTCTCCTAGGACGGTAACAGGAGTGGCCCTTGCTAAGCAGCAGACGGACACGGCTGTGAGTGAGGACACCTTGCTTCATGGGGAAGCCTTGCTTGTCATTGCCACCACTAATGCGGACAACATAGCCCTACGAAAAGGAGCAATTTAAGCTTTTCGGAAGAACTTTATAAATCATAACTACATTTTAACATTAGCTTCAAATACAGATGGGCAATAATATAGCCCCACTTTTAACTACTGTGAGAATTAATCTTGTTCCTTTCCAGCTGGAAGATCTTAACTCAGATAAGCAGCACAAAAGGGGCGTTTCCACCCCCAAACGTAAGTTATTTGCAGGATTTTTTTTCCTGTAAATGGAATTTATCTTATAATTGAGGAGGATCCTGGTGAATCAAGCCTTGAAGGCCCTTAAAGACTATGAAATGTGTTCCACCCAACATTTTCCCACAGCAATGACAAAGAATTTTGGGGGTGGAAATTCTAGAACTCACGTCCTCTTAAAAGCTTTTGCCAATCTAAAACTTCTGCTCGACAAACCGGAAGAACCTTAGCTTTTAATATACTCTTTTTCTCACAAAATTTTCTCGACATAGCTCAGACCCCCAAGTGCTGGACTGATCAATAGTGAGCTAGTTGACAGACCAAGCTATCTGCTTTCTGAAAGCCATCTCAACCGTCCCACCAAAGCCACACTTCCTAGCATTTATGAAGTCAGATGTCCTATCACATCTCCCAGATCCTACTCACACGTGTTTTTTTGGAACTCTATTGACCTATCTTCTTCTAAGTTAAGCTCAAAACTTGTCAACTCAGAAGCAAGCACAAAGAGATCTCTGTATGCAGTCACCTCAATGCTTGCGACCCATTCAATAATTTGTGGACCAGGGCACACCAAGGGGGTTCCCTCGATCATCGATGATGCCCATTTGCAGAAAGAAACCCCGCCAAAGGTAGTGATGCAAAGAAAGATACCTAACGCCTTACCTTCCACTCTTCCCCAAGAGCATCAGCAGAGACCTCTGCAGTCATCCGCTTCTCATAGAACGTGCGCAGCTTACGCTCATCGTCCACCTCGATGAGCTTCTGACAGCCAGTGGCGGGGAATGAAATATTGAGCTAAAAATAATTGCACAAAACGGGGAAAAGAAAAGGAAAGCTTATTAGATCCCACCAGAACCAAAGGAAAGCTCGCTAGATCCCACCAGAAACAACACAGGAAAACTTACTAGATCCCACCAGAAACAAGGGAGAAGGAGCGAAGCTGGGGCGAAAGAGCGCCTGCAAAGGAAGCCTGAAACACCACTGCTTCTCGCCTTCGCCCACCCGCCTTCCCCAATCCGTGTCAATCCTCCTCGATGGCGACGTTCCAATGCCCGCGTTGTGACCCGTCTTCCCCCGCTGGCTGCCTTCCATCCGCCAACATGATTATGAGCCCCGGAGAGAAGCCCTACGAGAAAAATCAAGGCTCCGCGCCTACCTTCATGGCACCGAGGCGGCCACTCGCTCCAGGTCAGCCACGGGAAAAAGGCCCTACTTCCGCTCAGTCAGAAGTCACATAGGCTGCGAGAGATCTCGCGAGACTCCGTGGAGCGGCTCGTTCGACTCCCGCGTTGACGACAGAGCTAGAAAAATTAGAATGATCGTTGTTTATTGCTAATGGAGCTTCCGGGTTCCGTAGACTTTTCTTTTTATCGCACTTTTTTTTTCTTCTATCGTGAGACCGGAGAATTAAATTAGACGTCCAATTTTTTCTTAACCCAATAAGTATATTTAGGAGAGGTTGTTGTTTTTTTTTCATTTTCATATCTTTGTGAGACTGATCAAGAGTTTCTTAGTTAGCAGGTAAGTTGATTGTGGTCTAACATTTATGGGGAAAAAATCGCTTAGAGCTCTATTGAAAATCAGTTCTTCATCACATACAAAAAAATACAATTAAGAGAGTATAACGTTCAATAAAGGAATCCTAATCAGATTAAACATATAAATATTTCAAATATTCAAATCCTTTTTGGAGGATTTTAAACAGTCCAGTTTCATGTTTTCCATCTTTGGCTCTATTACAAGACTCCTGAAAGTCACAGAGATAAGATTTTTATTATTTTGCATGTCTGCATCTTTGAGTCATTCTTGACTCCTGGTGGCTGCTTGGAGAAGCCTCCAGGGGTGTCCAACCTTGGCAACTTTAAGGCTGGCGGACTTCAAGGCTTAAAGTTGCCATGCTTGGACACCCTGCTCTATACTGTAGTTTTCTTGGCGAGACTTTGTGGGCAAGATTTTTCAGAATTAGTTTGCATTACTTCCTTCCCAAGGCTGAGAGAATGAGACACCCAGCTGGATTTTTGCCTAAGACAGGACCAGAATTCATGGTCTCCCAGTTTCTAGCCCAGTGCCTTAAACACTGCACCAAACTGGCTCTTTTATAACTTTATATTATTATTTATAATATTTCAAGCAACAAGTGGGATACCTATTTCCTCTTAAACAAAGTAGTGCCAGGCTTGACCAAATGCAAATTATGAGTAAATAGTTTCACAAAACAGATAATAGCAACACAGTGAGTTGTTGTCCTAAACAGATTCATGTCAATCATCTGAATGAGAATGGCAACAGCTGGAACAAATGAAAAACACGAGACAACAGAAAATATTTTGTTTTAAATTATGGAATTTAGTGTCAGAGATTCAGTGGTGGGATCCAATTTTTTTTACTACCAGTTCTGTGGGCATGACTTGGTGGGTGTGGCAGGGGAAGGATACTGCAAAATCTCTATTCCCTCCCCACCCCACTAACCTGCTTTCCAGCTCCATTCTCCTGTTCAGGGCAACAAAAGAAGACCCAGGCGATCAGCTAGGACTTGGGAGGCAGAGAATAGATGGTGGCAGGGCCAGTCAGAGGTGGTATTCTGAACTACTCAAAATTTCCAGTTCTCCAGAACTGGTCAGAACCTGCTGATTACCACCTCTGCAGAGATTGCACCTAAAAAGGTGGAATTAATATCCAGTATATTATTATATATTAAATTATAGATATATTTAAATATCTGTAAGCCTCCTGGAGTCCCTAAAGACTGGGGCAATAAATACATTGTTAAAAATAAAACAAAATACATTCTCAGCTTTAAAAAAATACTGTATAGTATGGCAACAGAATGAAATGAGGAACAGTAATGACCAAGGTAAGAATATCAAGACTAGGTTGCAAACATGTAGGTGACTGTTAGATGGCATCACTTTAAGGAAAGTACAGAAGAAAAGTAGAGAATAGAGGGCCAATAAAATTATGGCATAGGTAAAAGAGATACAGCTTAAAACAAGTTTTTTTTTTTTAAATATTGGCAACATCCTTCATACGTGACATTACAGGTAGTCCTTGACTTACGACCACAGTTGAGTCCAAAATTTATGTTGGTGAAAAATTTGTTATGTGAGTTTTGTCCATTTGTTAAGTGAGTCCCATTTCTTGCCACATTTGTTACGTGAATCACTGCAGTGGTTAAATTAGCAACACAGTGGTTTCCCCATCGACTTTGCTTGTCAGAAGGTTGCAAAAGCTTGTTCACGTGACCCCAAGACACTGCAACCATCATTAATATGAGTCAGCTGTCAAGCATCCGAATGTAAATCACGTGACCCCGGGGATACTGCAACAGCTGTAAGTGTGAAAAATAGTCATAAGCCCTTTTTTCAGTGCCACTGTATCTTTGAATGATCACTAAGTGAACTGTTGTCAGTCCAGGACTACCTGTGATCACCTAGAAAATCCCCAGCCAGCATGGAGGTCACTGAGAATTCTGGTAGTTGAAGTTCATATATTAGAAACTTAGCAAGGTTGGGAAACATTGGTTTAAAAACAAACCTCATTCGCTTTGCCACTCTATGCACCCTTAAATTCACAAATGGTCTGTGTTTACCACATCTATACATTACCACGTACGCTGCTTATTATACAGAAATGTCTTATTTATACATGTTATACATTTATACATTATATATGTTTTATTTATACAGAAATGTCAGAAAGTGTAGGGTCTCCCGCTTGGGCAGGGGGTTGGACTAGATGACCTACAAGGTCCCTTCCAACTCTGATTATCTGTTATCTGTTATTCTTTAAACTCATCTCTTTCTGCTTGGGGAGTTCATTAACTCCATCCAACCATGATTTTCTCAGTCTATTGCAGAGGTCTCCAAACTTGGTATAGGAAGTTAGCACCCACCTCTCCCCTAGAAAATTGAAATATCCTAGGGAATATTAAAAAGGCAGAATATTTCTCCTAAAAAGAGTAAAGTAGAAACTCAAAGAGGCAGAAACTCAGCCCCCCACCTTTGCTAATGGACCATTAAGGCCTAGGCCAGCGTATTCTACATAATAAAGGCCTCTACCCATCTCACCACCTGGCCTGGGAAGATTGTATCAGCCAACACTCAGGTGAAGCCATGTGATCCAGACAAAGACTACAAAGTTACTTAAGACCCCCACCCCTGGGAGTCTGACAGCCAATGGGATACATTTCTTGCACAGCAACAGGAAATACTAAGGTGGGGCCCAACAGAAGGTATATAAGGGTCTCTCAGCATCTTGACCCACCCTTCTTTTCCTTCACCCAACATCTTGAAGCATGTGATCATCCTTTTCACTTTGGAGCTCCAAGCCATGTGGTCCTGCCCACCATTAAACCACCTTTCCAAACAGCCTCCATGTTTCCAGTGTCTTTTTCCCCACTTGGAACTGAACCCAGAAGGATAATTCTTCCAATATTGGCAACTTTAAGACTTGTGGACTTCAACTCCCAGAATTCTCCAGCCAGCTATTGTTCAGTGGGTTCCACGCGGTAAAGGAGAGGTAGGACGCGGGGAGCTGGTAAGCAACCTTTATTTCAGTTAATCTAAGAAAAAGCCGCTCAGCCATGGCAGGCACCGGCTTTTGTAGCCGGCGCTATCCAAAGCTTTAACCACTGATGGGACTTCCTTTTTCCCACCAGCGGCCGGGCCAATGAGAGGAGTCTATTAGCTGACTCCACTCCTTGGCCATATTTGGTCATATACAACACCCCTCCCCTCCTAGTTAGTGTTCCTCCAATCCGCTGCTGACTACAGTATGTAGTCACGTAAGTAGGCGGGGCTTCAGGAGGTGTGACTAGACCTGCGCACCTCACTTATTCTTGGAGCAGTGGCCCAAGCGGACGAGTCCGCCGCTGCTCCGGTCCCCTCCAGTGGAACCGTCTCGAAGCTTGTTACTGGTGCGGCAGGGATCGTCGAGCCTGAGGCCTCAGAAGGGCTTCGCGGGACTTCCTCTTCGCAAGATAAGTGTCTCTGTTGTTGTTATTTGGCGGTTTGTGCCAGTGGGTTGGTGTGTGTGGCCTGTGGTGTTCTGTTGTTACGTGTCAGGTGATTGGCAGGTTGTCTGAGCTCGGGACCTGGCCCTGTAGCTGATCGATGTGTCACTCCCATAGCTTCCCTTCCTCCGTCTCTACCCTGTAAGAGCGTGGCCCTGTGTTTCGATGACCCTTGCTGGCACCCATGTTGGTCCCCCAGTGTAACTGTGAGCGTAGACCGGGTCCCCTGTGGTGAATTGTCTGCATTTCCCCGTGGAGTCTGGGGGTGTTTCTGTACTGTAGTTGGGATAGACCCGGTCTAGGACCGTCCGCAGCCGCTGACCCAGTAACAGTTCTGCCAGGCTGCGGTGTGTTGTGGTGTGGGGTGTGATGTGATGTGTTGCGCGAGGAGCATTTTGTTGATCCTCTCCTGCCAGTCCCTACGGCCCATACGCTGTAGTGTTTCCTTAGTGGCCCGGACCATTATTTCTGCTTGACCATTTGTGGCCAGGTGAGCTGGCGCTGACAGTACGTGCCGAATCCCCAGTTCAGCTAGGAAGGCCTCGAACGGTTTTGACATGAACTGTGGGCCATTATCTGAGATGAGGACATCTGGTAGTCCATGAGTGGCGAATAGGCACCTGAGTGCCCTTATTGTCGCCTCTGATGTGGTGGATTGCATTAGGTTTACTTCCAGCCACTTTGTGTAAGCGTCAACAACTATCAGGAATGTCTGTCCCTGGCAGGGCCCTGTGAAATCGACATGAATTCAGGCCCAAGGTGTGGTGGATGTTTCCCATTTTCGGGGTCTCACGGCCGGGGGCGCTGGCCTGGATTCTTGGCAAGATGTACAGTTTTCTATCTCCTTGTCCATCCCCGGCCACCAAACATAGCTCCTGGCTAGGGCTTTCATTTGGACTATTCTGGGATGGCCCCCGTGAAGTGTTTCCAACATTTTATTTCTTAATGTGGGGGATAACTACCCAGTCCCCCCACAATAGGCAACCCTTCAGTACTGACAGCTCAGCTTGCCTATTTTGGTATGGTTTGTATTCTTCCTTGTGCTGCCTCCGGCCATCCCCTCCACACCCAGTTCGAAATCTGCGCCATAGTTTTGTCGCGAGCGGTGAACCTCGCGATCTCTGAGGGCGTCATAATTCCAGACCGTATCTTCTCTATCAGTAGCACTGTTGTGGATGGCGCTGGGTCTTCGGTGGTGTCTGGAAGGGAGCAATGGCTGAGGGTGTCAGCGTGGGTGATGTCTTTTCCTGGCTGGTGGGTCAATGTATACTGTATGCTGCTAAGAATACTGTCTATCTCAACATCCTAGGGGACAGGATGTTCGGTGTAGGCTTGTCGCCAGCGAGGATGTCCAGCAAGGGTTTATGATGGGTGATGAGGTCGAAGTGCCTGCCATACAGATACTCATGGAAACGCTTTACCTCTGCGACTGCGGCAAACTCCTGGCTCACTGGTGTTTTAGCCGGCTTACAAAGTTCCATTTTAAAACTTTTTAGTAATTGGTTAATTTTATCTGCCTGTGAGATTTTGTATCCTCCCCTAGTTCTATCTATCTTTAAACCAAGATATTGTTTGATTTCTCCTAACTGTTTTATCTTAAATTTCCTCTCTAATAGTGAAATTATTTTAGTAGCTTCTTGTTCGGTTTTGGTGATTAATGCTATGTCATCAGTAAATAATAGCAACAATGAAATTACACCATTACTTTCTCCTTTAAACAAACATGGATCAGCCATGCCAGCTACAAAGCCTATCTTAGTTAATTCTTTAACTATACATTGGTTCCACTCATATCCTGATTGCTTCAAACCATAAAGACTCTTTTTTAATCTCCAGCAATCAGTTATTTTATCAGTTTTGATACCTAAAGGTTTCTTTAAATATATAGTGTGTTGCAATGGTCCATACAGACATGCCGTCTCTACATCCAAATGATTTATAACATATTCCTCCTTAGCTGCCCACACTAAAGCTGCCCTTAATGTAGTAGCCTTCAGACTAGGTGCAAACACCTCATCATAGTCATTTACTGTCTGATTAAACCCTTGTGCTACTAACCTGGCTTTATGGGTAACAGTCCCATCTACACCTGTCTTCAGCTTATATATCCATTTACATCCTATGGCATGTTTACCTAGTGGTAACTTAACATTTTCATATACTTCCAGTTATTTTTAATGATTCCAGTTCCTTATCCATTGCTACCTGCCAAGCTGCCTGATCCTTAGCAGGATACAGTTTTAGTTCACTATAGTTACTTGGAACTGTATTCACTTGGCATACAACACTAGCCTGATATCTATCAGGTGGTCAGGGGTTGAATGTCTTGGTAATACAGGGCTAACTGGTGGACTTTCCTGTGCCACCTGCTCCTGTTCTACTACCTCTTCCTGTACCTGTTCTACTTCCTGTTCTTCCTCTTTAATGGCTATTCATTGTTTACTTATTTTATCTTTAGGACTATTTGGGTATCAATAATAATATCATTGCTGGATTTCTGTTCCAGTTTATCCCACCCAACGTGGTCAAGAAATTTTGCATTAGCACTACAATAAACATGAGCTGTGCCTTGATCCCAGAATCTAAACGATCTATGGTTGGCCTCATAACCCACAAAAAATAACTTCTTAGCTCTATGTTGCCCTTTCAGTCTTACTTGTGAGGGAATATGGACCCATGCTGGAGCTCCAAATGTGTGTAGGAAACTTAAATTTGGCTTTCTGACATGCCAACGAGTGAATGGTAATTCACCAGTTGTTGTATTTACTACATTGTTTAAAACAGGGGTCCCCAACCACCGGGCCGCGGACCGGCACCGGGCCGTGAGCACTCTTTACCGGGCCGCAAAGAAATTTTTTTAAAAATGGCGGCTTTCTTCGCCTTCGGTGAATGCTGCTGGGATCGGGATCAAGGACACAAATGAAAGAAGGGAGGGAGGAAGCAACCAAGCCTGACCTGCTCTCTGGCTCAGCTCTCTCAGTCGCTTTCTCGCTCCTCCTTCTTCCTCCAGGAAGAAACTGCTTCAAAGAAGCCGGGGCGGGTGGCTTTTCCTGCTGCGCAGCTTCGGCGCTGCCACCCCCACCCGCCCGCCCGGTCGCTCGCAGTTCAATCCACAGTGCTCCGCTCTACCTGCCTGCCTGTCTGGTTGTTTGGGAGCAGCTTCGGCTGAGAATAATAACTATTCGCCTTTTTATCAGCCGAAGCTGCTCCGAAACGAAGAAGGCAGACAGGCAGGCAGGTAGAATGGAGCACTGTGGATTGAACCGCGAGCGGGCGGGCGGGTGGGGGTGGGGGTGAAACGGGCGCCGGGAAGCTGTGGCGACAGGAAAAGCCCCCGGCTTCTTGGGCTGCTGGAGGAGCGATAGAGTGACTGAGAGAGGAACGAGGCAGACACCTGAGGGAGGGAGGGAGGGAGACACCTGAGGGATGAGGCTGAGGGAGGCAGGGCCGAGGCGCTCCCTGAACTTGGTGGTTTGCTGGCAGACGTTTATTACCCGACTAGGTAACAACATCAGATGTTACCTAGTCAGGTAATGAAACGTCTGCAAGCAAACTACCAAACTCGGATTCTCTCCCCCGGTCCTTGAAAAATGTTTCTGCTTGAAACCGGTCCCTGGTACAAAAAAGGTTGGGGACCACTGGTTTAAAACATGGTTACTACACATTATGGCCTCACCCCACAGTGTTTTAGGCAAACCTGAATCAGATAACATAGTACGAGCCATGGCTTGTAACGTTTGCCCTCTCCGTTCTACAAACGAGTTATGTTGTGGTTTGTAAGGTGCAGAACATTTATGCTCAACACCAGCCAATTTTAACATAGTTTGGAATTTTTTGTTAACAAACTCAGTCCCATTATCAGTAACTAAAGTAATTACTTTACTTTTCATTTTTCTCTCAGCAAACCTTAGCCAGTTAAAGAAATGTTGGAATGTTTCTGTTTTGTTTTTCATAAGATAGCAGAAACCGTATCGTGAGTAATGGTCCATAATACTCCAAATATAACAGGCACCTCTTAAACTTGGTTTCTTAGGACCAATTATGTCAGCAAACACAACCTCTAAAGGTTCTTTGGTCTTAAACCCATTTAGTCTATTTGCAGGAGTAACCTTACTTTTCTCCTGGATAGAAGCATTACAGTTTAAATACTTGCTACAGGGTTTCAATTTTACTCCCTCTGACAATTCAACAGTTTGTTTCAATATTTTGAAATTAATGTGCCCTAGTCGTCTATGCAGTAAATGTATACATTCATCATGTGGCTTAACATTGTTATAAACTGAGTTAGCCATCTTCAACTGGTCATCATGTATCACATATAAATCATTTTCTAATGTAGCAGTAACACTTTTACCCTCTTTTTCTATTATACAGTTATCTCCCCTAAAGGTTATTACATAACCAAGATTAATAAAGCCCTTACTGATAGCAAATTAAATTTTAGTTTAGGTACATATAACATAGTTAAATGTTCGTTTATACAAGAACAATATGCAGTACCTTCACCTGATGCGTTCATCTTCCATCCATTTGCCAATGATAGACGTTGTTTACTCATAGACATCTTTACAAACCTTTTTCTATCTTTAGTAATGCACTGCGATGCTCCACTATCAACAACCCACAAATCATGGTTTACAGTTGAATTGCTAGACATAGCTAAACTAACATTCTTCTTAGCCTTCTGGTGTTTACTAGTATTCTGTTGTTTTCCCTTCTTACAGAATCTAGCTATATGTCCCCTAGCCCCACAAGAAAAACATTTCCTAACAGTATAGGCAGTTGAAGACAAATCCTCTTCTTGTGGTTGTTCCTTTCTCATTTGGTCCCTATCCAGCCGTCTTCTTGCTTCTTCTAACAACCTTCCAGTTATGTCAGTCAATGTCAGTTTATCTCTGGGCAGGACTTCCAGTGAAGATATGTAATTATCATAACTGTCATCCAACGAGGAAAGAATGATGTAAACTTAACGCAGCTCTGAAAATATCAGTTCTTTTTCATGTATCTCTTGAACAGTTCTTTTCATGAAGTTCAAATGAGCTAACATATCTCCACCTTTCAGAAGACGTGCTCTAAACAGTTTATGTGTAAGATGTATGTGTGCACCTACACTGTCATGAACATAAATCCTCTTCAAATTCACCCAACACCTAGCAGCAGACTCTTCTCCATGAATATGGACTAGCTGCTGGTCACTCAGTGTTAGTCCAATTATACAAAGAGCTTGTTCGTTGTTCTGTTTAAAGTCAGCAAGCTTCTTGGCATCGTCCTCATTATCTTGATCCCAAGCATTTACATCCGGTGGGTCTTGAACTACATTCCATAAACCTTCTCTACGCAGAAGTAGACTGCACTTCATAGACCAGGAAACATAGTTTATTTCATCTAACTGGGTTATCAGTGATAGACTTGTTGAAGTGACTTGTGCCATCTTTACCAGGATAGTAACCCACAATTAAACAGTAAACAGCTGTCTGCATACAGTACTGTGTATTCACACTAACTCTCAGTTATCTGAGCCTGGTATGGCCTGGGCCCATAACCAGTGTTGAGGTAATTCCCCGTTAGGAGAATGAGCGCATACAGGGAGACGTATTTGAGAGAAGTGTTTGAATAATACACACACAGCACACAGATACACTGTACAGTTAAATGTAGGCTTTTACTTCCAGAAAGGTTTAAGCAAAGTTCAAAATAGGCAGTCCAAAGTCATTCACAGGTAAGATCAGTCAGTTTTTAGTCCAGGGATAATCCAATAACAAAGTCCAGTGTCAAAGACAGTTCAGTATCAGACTTACATCAAATCCAAGAATATCAGTCAATTAGGAGGATCGGCAATACTCTCCAACTGAAGGAAATAGAGATACTGAGATACACTCTTTCTGAGACTAAGACTAAGACTAAACAACCCAGGTTTCTGGCTCCATCTTATGGCCATTTGTGGAAACCACACCCAATTACAATTTTATGATTCTGTTAAAGAGACAGTATTAAAATGTCTATCCTGGTTAATATATTGTCCAACCCAAATAGCTGTTAGTTGACTTATATTCCTAACAGTAGTTTGTCTTATCTCAGTAATTGGTCAAGGCCTGATATAGCATACAGTGTTAACCAATTAGCGAGGTTTAATGCTGAGCCAACTGAAAGGCACTGGCAAGCTGCTAAGCATGTGTTAAGGTCTCTGAAACAAACAATGCATTATGCATTGTATTTGGAGCCTAAGGATGAACTGAGTTTAACTGCATATGCTGATGCAAGTTTCGCTACAGACGTAAATACACGTAAATCTACATCAGGTACTGTAGTATTATTGGGAAAGGTGTTGATTGGATGGAGGTCTATTCAACAGAAACATCTAAGTTTGTCAACAATGGAGACTGAATTCTCATGTTTGTCTTTATTATGTACAGGTTTAGTTTGTTATAAGCAACTATTAATTGATATGGGAATTAATGTAACAGATTCTATTGTTGTTTATGAAGACAACCAATCAGCAATACAGATGGCTTCCAATCTTGCTATTAAGACAAGATCAAAACACACAGATCTAAGATATTTAAATGTGAGACAATGTATACAAAGTAAAATGATTAAACTGGAGTACTGCATGTCAGAAAATAACATCGCAGATCATTTTACAAAAGCCCAAGGCTCTGTAAAGCATAAGGCTTGCTGTGAGGATTATGGACTTAGAATGTATAGTTGTATATATTGTCCTACCCAAAGGGGAGAATGTTAGGAATGTAAGTCACCTAACAGTTGGGTTGGAAAATATATAAACCAGGATAGATATTTTAATACTGTCTCTTTAAGGGAATGCTAAAATTGTAATTGGGTGTGGTTCCTGAAACAGCCATAAGATGGAGCCAGAAACCTGGGTTGTCCTGTTCTGTTGTTGCTGAGAGTGTGTTCCTGCATTTCCCTATTGACTGTTACTAATCAGCGTTATTCTTGGATGTGATGTGAGTCTGTTACTGAACTGTTTTTGATACTGGACTTTGTTATTGGATTATCCCTGGACTGAAAACTGACTGCTTTAACTGTGAATGACTTGGACTGTTTGTTGAACTTTGCTTAACCATTTACTGGAAGTAAAACCTATATTTTACTATACAGTGTAGCTGTGTGCTGTGTGTGTGTTATTCAACAGTACTCTCACCACGTCTCCCTGTGTGCGCTCATTCTCCTAACGGGGAATTACCTCAACATGACCCAGTTCCAAAGTTCTGATGGCCACCCTTGTCACATGGCTGCCTTTTTGGCACTCTGCAACCGACCAATGTTCTCGGTCATTTGCAGTGTCCTGCAGTCATGTGGTCATGATTTATGACATTTTTTCCAATTTCTGACAAAAAGTCCCTCTAGTGAACAATTTCTGCCATTTAATGACCTCTGTAAAAAGGCTTGTAAAATCTTTGAACTGGACACTAGCGTAGGATGACAATACAACTGCTCTATTTTGGAGTATTTTTAAAAACAGCTCTTTCTATACCCCCCAGCAGAATTTCCAGCAAGAGGTGACAAAGCAGTGGATATTTAAGGCCTATACTGTTATCAATACAGGTAATCCTCGACCACAATTGAGCCCCAAATTTTTGTTGCTAAGTGAAACACTTGTTAAGCCCCATTTTATGACCTTTCTTGCCACAGTTGTTAAGTGGATCACTGCAATTGTTAGGTTGGTAAGCATGGTTGATAATAACAGTGAATCTGGCTTCCCCATTGACTTTGGTTGTATGAAGTTTGTAAAAGGTGATCACATGACCTTGGGACATAGCAACGGTCATAAGTATGAATCCCTTGCCAAGCATCTGAATATTGATCATGCGACCACGGGAATGCCACAACGGTCATTTGAAAAACGGTCATAAGTCACTTTTCTCAGCGGCTTTGTAACTTTGAATGGTCATTAAATGAACTGTTATAAATCAAGGACCACCTATACAATTGTGACAGCAGTGGAGACAAAAACTCAAGCTGATGAAAGGCAGTTGCAGCCACCTGGGCATTTAATGACTATTGGAAGTCACTTCCCAACTGCAAAGAGCATTATATGGGGCCATCCTTGAAGACCTCCTAGAAGCTACAGCGGGTCCAAAATGTGATGGTTCATGAAGAGCAACCCGTGTTACATTGCATTGTGCAAGCTGCACAAGCCCCAGGGATGTATTCACTTCTAAACCTATGCAATTCTCCCCCCCCCTCCTGACACAAGCATGTGAACTGCTTAAAATGCCCTTGTAATAAAACATCTACAATAGCATGCTGAATTAATCCTGAGTGGCGATTCGGGGAAGAATCGGAACCCATGACCCAGCAAACCAAATTATTTATATTCAATGGCCACATCTCAGGGATAATAGAGGTGGCATTCTGACTCAGTAGGAAAGGGATACCTAATAAGTGGGTCATCCAAATGGGTTTATCAAAAACATTCCAACCTGGGATGGGCTTGAAAATTTTTAGCAAAGGGTTCTCTGCTGGGTGGGCATGGCCATGGTGGGAGTGGCCTAGTCGGCCTCCTGCACCACAGTGGGAGGGGAGTTTGTCCTCCCTGGGCTCCGGAGGCTTTCCTCGGGCCTCCTGGAGGGCAAAAACGGCCTCCCTGGGCTTCGGAGGCTCTCTGGAAGCCAGAAACAGGCCTGTTTCCGGCCTTCCCAAACTTCTGGGAGGCCCGTTTTTCACCCTCCCCGAGTCTCTGCACATGCCCTGCACTTACCTGCATCCAAAATGGACTATGTGGGGACTCCTGGGAGGGGAGGGGAAGGGTGCACTGAGACAGCCAGGAGTGGGATTTGGGGGTTCCATTTGGGGACAGAATCTTAGCTAGGGGCTCTCCCAAATCCCTGCCAACTCCCAGCAGCCCACCCCTGATTCCAACATTATGCTGTAATTTTACACTCTGTTGACCTTTTCCTTGTCTTGCATTTACAATGTCGTAAGGCAGAAATATATATGCTACAGTTTGATCAGGGCTGCCCAACAAGGCTTTGCCAGGAATTCAGTGTTTTCATGCCTGATAAAATCACGTATCTTCAGTGTGATTTGATTGCTTTGGGTGATGCCAGTTTTGGCCACAAAAACCCAATGGCACAGGGCCCAGTTATTGACAGGGCTGATTGGCTGACTGCCCCTTGATGGGCAAAGAATCCATTTACTATATTATTACCTTTAATTAAGCAATTATCTACTTGGTCATTGAATTTCTATTCCACCCATAAGATGTGGCTGATATTCTAGAGCAATGAATACTGACCAGTTTGTGACTCTCTGTTCTTTTCTATTAAGACGTATCCTGAGGGGGTGGTGAAAAGTATGCTTTGCAAAAAAAAAGGTTGTGAAGACAAACAAGGTAACAAGGAAATACTCATTGGACATTTTCTTCATCTGAGGGAAAGGCCACAGTTAGAGAAGATAGCATATAGGCATATGAAAGGTCTGAAAAGCTTCAGTAAAAAGGTCTATTTATGAAGCTCCACTGCTACTAAGGTACAAAATACTGGATTAGACAGACCAATGTTTAGATCTGATACAAATTAACTTTTTGGAAATTGTAATAATTATCTGCTTATTGTTGTGTGAGTTCTCTCCTTCTTCCCCCCCCCCCCCTCCAGCCCATATAAATTTGGGCATTTCTGCTTCTTTTTGAACAAGTTGGCAGAATCAGTCTCTCTGACAAAATTTGAAAAGTCATTCATTTTACTTTTATATTGATCTATGAACCCAACCCAGACATATGACAAAGTCAAAGGCCTTAACAATAATTTCACACCCTTGACTCTGCATTGATGTCTCCCATTTCATGAACAGCTTGCTCTCAGATATAATTTCTGCAGATTAATTTTATAGCTGATTGTACATAAAATGCATAGCAAGACTTTAGAAATACTCTTTATTCAGTTTTATTTGTTCACCCTGTCCTGTGACCTGTGTTAGTCAATAATATATGGAGAGGGAGAGAGGGAAAGAGAGAAAATGATCCTGTTAGGCATTGGCATTTTTCTTTTATTCCTACGCACAGCTTTCTACCATTTCAAGTAGGGAAAATTATGTCAGTGATGTCTGCTCTATGAATATTTAATATGCATTAAATACTGAAGAGGATTAAACTGACAGTCTCATTTTTCCTTTTTTAAATATGCCATGAATAGAATAAAAAATCATTTTGACTCAATATTGAACAGTGAAACAGTAAAAGCCATAGAAAACCTGTCTTCTTTAAAACCTTACTGTCATAAAGATACTAAGATGTCATATAAACAGAACTGAATAATTTAGATGGAAATAATTGCTACTAACTGCTTCCATGACAGCATGGCATTGCCACAGGACCCTGTGGCTTTCAAAAGAACTGAAATAACAGGAGCGTCCAAGGCACACCTATGAAGATAGCACTCCCAGATTACTATGAAGTTTGTGGTAAGTTAATGTCAAGTTTCTTCCAAACCAGAAAATATTGATAAACATCTTGCCAAGCGCCAGAGAAATCAGGAGATCCAGTAATGCAAATGGGTATAAAAGTCTATGGCAAGCTTAAGTTATCTACAAGAATCTGGACTCCTCAAAGTCAAAGCAATTTAGTGGTAGATAAGGAATTCAAGATGGCCTAGACTTAGATCTCTTGTGAGGGCAAAGAAACTCAACTGATAATGCTTTTTGACCAGGGGTGGGATTCTACCAGTTCGCACCTATTTGCTAGACCTGTTAACATTCTAAGCAGTTTGGAAACCAGTTGTTAGAAGAAATTACTGGCCTAATCATGTAAGGAAGGCAGGAAGGAAACATTCTGGTGTTGCTTACAGAAACTGCCTCTCCGTTAACCCTTATTACATTCTTGGCAGGACTAGATTTCCTGTCTCAGGAACTTCTCTGGAGTATTTTTCCCCTCCTTTGCTGGTACTTTGCTTGTGTGGAGTGACCATTCAAAGTTACAATGGCACTGAAAAAAGTGACATGACCATTTTTCACACTTATGACTGTTGCAGCATCCCCACAGTCATGAGAGGCCAGACAAGGAGATGCGTGCCTCAATGTGAGTGATATTGAGTTGGCCACACACAGCCAATAACATGACCACCAAGCCACGCCCACCCAGTCACATGACCACCAAGCCACGCCTACTACCTAAGCCATGCCCACAGAACCGGTTGTTAAAAAATTTGAATCCCACCCCTGTTTTTGACCCCTCCCTTGGGTTGAGCCTGGTCATGTTCTACACATCATGTTTTTGTGCTGAAGTTTTTCCTGTAAGACAGGAAATTTGTTAGGGCAGTTGGTCACTTCCACTGTTATTTTGTTATGCTGGGAAAATTTACCCCCTATTAAAATGAAGACACCCTTAAATTGAGCTGAACTCCTGGTAATTGAGAATTGCATAGTTTTCTTGGTGAGAGTAACGAAATTGCTTTCCACTGCCATTTTTTCAGGATTTTTTTTTAAATTTCTGAATCTAATTTACACTAAAATTCCTTGTTGTCATCTCCTCTAATTACTAACTTTAGTTAACTTCTGAGTCCACAAAAAGCCAGAGATTGCTACTTGCTGAAACTTCTGTTTATGTCACCTCAATATTGGGACACACAATGGAAGAAATGGAATTTTATCCTCTGCAGCCCCAATAGTGTGAAAAGCAAAAATGTTTTCACCACAGCCATCTTCCAGAATTAACAGGTGACGTTTTGCCTCTGCTGTAGAAGCAACAAAGAAGCTATTTTCTTGGACTCTATATGCAATTTTCTGGGCTTGGAAAACCTGTTGCCCCAACCAGTCTGCTAATTACTAGCATTAATTAGATAGGTCCCTCACTTAATGACCTGCATGATTTATGACCATATGACTGTCGTAAGTCGATGTAGCTATAGCCCACTTTGAGTGCTCAGAATTACCCTGTTCCATTTTGTTCTGGATGGCTGATGAATCAGATCTACTAGCTTGGAATGGGGGAAATAATATATAATACAAATATTTTCTCATGTTCATTGGAAGAGCTGAAGAAGCCGCTTGCTCTATGTCAGTGATCCCCAACCTTTTTACGCCGCGCCCGGCACTGCATCAGCTGGGCGCCGCCATCTTTTTGATGAAACGTGCCCGGTGAGCTTTCACCCGGAAAGCTCACTGAGCGCTACGCCGCTTCTTTTTTGATGAAAACGTGCTCCGGTGAGCTTTCTACCCGGAAAAGCTCACCAGAAGCACTTTTTCATCAAAAAGATGGCGGCGCCCAGCAAGCCAGCGGCCCGGTAGGTTGGGGACCCTGCTCTATGTAGTAAAATGAGGACCTTCGTGGAAGAGAATGCTCCCTTATGACGGGAAATAAACTGTGAAACTGTGAATGCAATAGCCACCTCATGTATAAATCCGTTAGGGCAGGATGAAAAAGACAAGAAAATATTTTTTTTGGTTGCATTTTTATTTCCAGAGATTCCCCTGTAGATGCAAACCATGTCATGGCAGGCAGCAGCAACATTTCCCCCTTCTGCTTTCTGGCATCTTCCAGAAGTTCGGGCGAGTTCTTCATCTGCAGGGAACACCCAAAAACCACCAACTTGGCCTTTCAAATACATGCAACGGAATTGTTTCCAATTTTTTATCGTTTCCTCCGCACAATAAGAAACATGCTCCCTGAAGTATCATTTGCACTGCACAAAGGCCACACAACTCTTTTGAGCGGTTCCTTTTGGAGTTCAAGTCTCCCATGTAGGAAAAGAAATTATAGTTTTGATGGCACAGAAACGGGAAGAAGAAAAGTATTTAAAAAAAAACATTTTAAAAGAAACGGGTTCCAACTGCAAACCAGGGCGGCTAAAATGGACCAAGGCTCCTGTGCCCAAAGATAAACACAGAAAAATACAAAATAAAATACACAAAAATAAAATACACAGAAAAATACACAACTATGTTATACACTTATACTTATTATCTTGTAAACAATTGGCAAATCAAATCAAATAAATAAATAAATAAATAAATAAATAAATAAATAAATAAAAAGGCCCGAGGCCTCGTAAAGTACCGCATTTTTTTTTTTTTTGCACCCCCGCTTCGAGCCTGGCGGACTTCAACTCCCAGAATTCCCCAGCCAGCAAAACCAAGCCAGCAATGCTGGCTGGGGAATTCTGGGAGTTGAAGTCCGCCAGGCTTAAAGTTGCCATGGTCGGAGACCCCCTGGACTAGAATTCGCGCGTTTTGACGCACGAAGGGCAACGGGTGAAGAAGAACAGAGCACGTGACATGGAGGCCCCCGCTGCGCAGGCGCGAGGTTGGGGACGGCCCCCGCTGGATCAGCTGGGAAGGAGGCGTGTGCGCCGCTGCTGTGTAAAAGCCGAGAGAGGGAGAGAGAGAGGCGCGCAAAGGTGAAAACGTCGGAACGCTTCCCCGAGTCGGGCAAAGGCAGCCAAAAAAAAAAAAGGCTCAGGCGGCGAGCTTGTCGCGCGCGGGGTTGTGAGGGCGAGGGTGGGTGGGGGCTTTTTTGAATGATTTCTGCAGCTGGGGCTGAGCCGAGCCGAGCCGCTGCCGGAGGACCGTTTGGCGGCGTTTGTCCTGCGGGGTAGCAGCCCGGTCCTTAACAAGGTCTTTGGCCATGATCGCCCTCCTCTTGTGGGATCATCTCCGGGCGGGCAGCTCCGAACTGGACTGGTGCGAGGATAACTACACCATCGTGCCCATCATCGCCGAGTTTTACAACACGGTGCGTAAAACACACACACACACACACACACACAAAAACTTGGGAACAAACCGTCCCGCGCCTCTCTCGGCTTTTGCCAAAAGGAAGCGGGGAGAGAGCGCGGCGCTGCGTTTTGCGCTGGGTTTTGGAAGGGTTTTTGCAAAAAAAAAAAAACAAGTTGCGTTGCTATGCACGCTAAACCGGGCCTGGGAGCAATCGCTCCTGGGAATGGCCCGGTTGGAAGCTCCTCGCTTGCTTTTGATGGGCTGGAAAAAAGAAAAGGGACCTGGTTGCATCAGGTGGTGTATGTGTGTGTGTTGCCCTGACTGCTCCGTGTAACGCGGTGGAGGAAGGTTTGTGGCTCGAAATGTGCCAATTTGGGGTTTGCAAACCACGATTTCCTGGCTTGACTCGGCTAGAGAGCCACGATTTTGACCTGTGAGGATGTTAACGTCGTCCGGTGCCTTTATTATTATAATAAACTTTTATTTGTTAAACATGAAACTCAGTCAACAGAATATTTAAAAATATATCAGAAATAATATTAACTAACGCTAATGGTTGATACGGGTTGCTGCCAGGTCCTAGGTATCATCATCATCATCATTATCATTACTCACACAGTCAGCCAGATATTCAGACTGGGTTTGGCATTTTTGTCTACCTATCGAGTCCTTACCAAGGACCTGGGATAGGCAAATCTGGATGTTTGATGGTGTTACAGATATCCCCGCAAGATGGAAGCTGTTCCAAGTAAAGCTGCCTTCTGCAGTTGACTGATGGCAAATTTGTCAATGCCTATGGGGTTCAAGTGCTGGTCCAGTTGTTTTGGGAGTGCACTCAAGGGCGCCTATTACTATTGGTACTACCCTTGCTTGCCTTTGCCATAGTCATTCTATTTCTATTTGTAGGCCTTTATATTTATTATTATTATTAATATTATTAATATTAATATTATTATTATCATCATCATCATCATCAATTGCAATAGAATTCTATGAGGTTTTTGCTATGCGTAAACTTTGAATAGACCAGCAGTTTTCAAACTTTAGTAAAACTTTTTACAAAGTGCCGTGGATCTCGACTCCCAGGCTGCAGGATTCTGGGAGTTGAAGATCCACAGCTTCCTAAAGTGGCTAAGATTTGAGGAATCAACTGGAATAAGGCACGCAAAGAGGAATGTATTTATTTAGCAGGTTGTACATTGCTTATACACGTCCCTGGGTGGCCTAACAACGAAAAACAGAAAAAACAAAACCAATCAAAATTAAAAACAACAGAAATAGCAGTGGAAACACTCAAGGGAAACCCCCGAAATGGGCTCATCCATGATACCAGGGCCCAGGCTAAATGGCAAAACCATTTGTAAAAAGGCAGCAGAGAACAGTTACTTCATTTGATTTTATACCTTATTACAGTAGTAGTTACATTTGGGCCTTAGAAGGTAACCACATTCACACAGCACAATTAATCTGGTTATTGAATTAATCCCCCTTTCTTTGGGTCTGCAGAATATATTGAAGCATGACGCTTACTAAACTGATGTTAACATAGTACACTATGCCATCCAAAAATGATAACCAAGTTTAGCATGTTGTGAACATTTAGCTGTAAATGTTTGGACCTGCTGAAGTTAATCTAGTTCATTTCTGATCAGTTTAAATGCAGCTTGATCACAATTGTTGAGGTTTGTTTTTTTTGTAATAGGAAATATGTAAAATCAGAAGGATGACAGAAAAGTTCCAAAGTTATGAATATGTATTCTTATTCCAAGGGTTTGTAGCTTTGCTGAATGGATTGTTTTTAGTTTTTAGTTAAGCAACTTCTTTTGAAAGAGATTTGCTTTTCATATTGGAGGATAAAGCTTAAATGTATTGCCCTTGATTAATAGAGCAAAGCAACGGTCTCAAATATTGCAGTCATTTTAAATCTTGCTTTAGGAAAAGAGGATTCTGGACAAATTCAGTTATGTTTAAGAGGCTATAGTACTGGTTGGCAAACCTCCACAGTTTTACATCGTTGTAGAAATTGTGATAAATAAAGGCATAGCTTTGAAAATACTGAAGATTTTGATTTCACCATGCAAATACGTTTGCAAAACTTAACCTGCGTACACTTTTCCTGTCTTCTAAGTTTAGTTATATTACTTTTTTTTGTTTGGGCATAAAAGAAGATAAACCAAACAAAGTAAAAAGTCAATGTACTTCCTTAAGTGGAGATGATTTTGTTAACTTCTTACTGCAATATTTTCTAAGCTACCTGTAGCTCCTGTAGTAGGAATGAAGTCATTTGTTCTCCTGAAACTGTTTTATGATATTACAGCAGAAAGAGGTTGTGTTTGGGACAAATCGTGACAATAGTGGCATTTTGCTAATGACAGCAGCTGGGATTACTGTCACTAAGCAAAGCATGTGATATCATGCTTTAGAATTGCATTGTTTAGTGACAGAAATACCAGTTCCAATTGTTGTAACTTGAGGACTACTGTGGTTAATTTTTCAGCACCCTTGCAACTTTGAACGATCACTAAATAGAGCAGCCATTAAGCAAGTACTCCTTGTCTGTACTTCCCTGGCCTAGATCCAGGCTTGAAGGGATCTGAATAACCTTTTTCTTCTAGTATCGTCTGTAGCTGAAGCTTACTACCTTCTCTCGAAATCGTCCCTCAAAGAGGAAATGGGAATTGATTCCAATATAGATAGATAAGAGAACCTTTATTGTCCCTTTTTTTCTGTGAACACACTAGCACACCTTAAAAAAATGAAATTCTGATGCCTGCTCTCAAATATACACATACACACACAAATGACACACCATTTAGAATAGATAGCAGAAAAAAGACTTGAGAGTTAACAAAGTTGATACTATATGTATGAAACTATTACAGAATCTAGTTCTGTTTCGTTACCACAAAGTCTCATCCCAGAAGATAACAAAGAAAACCGTTCATGGAGAGGATGTGTCTCCATGAGTTTGTCAGACAACACAGTGGACCCTGGTCAAGCAGCTCTTATATGCCATGTCCTGGATAGAAGGGAGTGAATTTCCAATCATCTTTTCTGCCTTCCTCACCACTCTCTACACAACTTTCCTACAGTAATACAAAAATATACCTGGATTAAGACGATCCAGCAATTCAGCAACATCTACTATCCCTGAAGAAGCTGGGTAGGGTGTTGGTCAACAGATGGCAGAGCTTATGCTATGACCAACCGTCTTCGACCTCTTGATCTCTGCAAACTCAGAAGGATCCCTGATTGTCTCACAAAATCTTGCTCAAATGGTACTGAGCAAATGTGAGCAATTTTAGCTGCAATATACATACATATACATATTGCATATACATACATACATACATACATACATACATACATACATATTTGTTTTCGTAGATTTTCACGGGTACAGGTTTGTAGGTCTTGGCATGTTCGGTCTTTTCCGTCGTGTAAGGTTGAGAGCATCTTGGCAACGTTTCGACGAGGTCTCACTGCGCCATTTCAGGCTAGTGCTTTCGGCTTCATGCTTTGCTCGCACAAGCACAAAGCCGAAAGCACCAGCCTGAAGATGGCGAGTGGGACCTCATCGAAACGTTGCCAAGATGCTCTCAACCTTACACGGGAAAAGACCCGAACACGCTAAGACCTGCATGTATGTATGTATGTATGTATGTGTATATATATATATTACAGATGTGTCACAATGGCATATAAGGGGATTTTCGCCTCTGCCTTTGCCTGAAAGGCTGCTGTATACAGTGAAAATAGCAACACTGATTAACACTAATTAAATTTCCTTTTTGTTATGATTGCTAAGGCTGTCACTTGATTAATGGTGCAAAATTTATATCGGAGAGAAGGAATGGTAGAAAAAAAATCTGTAATTTATTTCTGCTTATTTAAATATTTTCTATTTTTCTCTCTAGATAAGCAACGTTTTGTTTTTTGTCCTGCCCCCTATATGTATGTGCTTATTCCGACAATATGCAACCTGCTTCAACAGTGGAATCTATTTAATATGGACCTTGCTAGTAGTTGTAGGTAAGTTATTCTGAGTTTTTATGGGACGTGACATGAAAATTAGGAGTTTAAAATTATCATTTTAAATAATGTACTACAGTATCATGAAATCAAAAGATGCCTCAATTGAGTGGGTGTTTAAGCATATAACTACAGGTGGGCCCTTGACTTACAACTACAATGGAGTCCAAAATTCCAGTTGCTAAGTAAGACAGTTAAATGAGTTTTTCCCCATTTGGTGACCTTTTTTGCCACAGTTGTTAAGTGAATCACTGCAATAAAGTTAGTAACATGATTGTTAAGTGAATCTGGCTTCCCCATGGACTTTGCTTGTCAGAAGGTTGCAAAAGGGGATCACATGACTTCAGACACCACAACTGTCATAAATACGTGCCAATTGCCAACTGTCCAAATTCTGATCACATGACATTGGGGAATGCTGCCAAAGTCATAAGTGTGAAAAAAGGTAATAAGGCACATTTTTGCAGTGCTGTTGTAACTGAATGCGTTATAAGTCGAGGACCATGTGTAATTCAGAAGCAAAATATGTACTCAAACCGAAGAACAATATTGCAAATTGATACCATCATGACCCCTTTAACATATCATGTACTATAATTGCTAATATATTCATCTTATTGCGTTGGTTTCTTTGGCTATTACTACTGATGTAGCAATCCAGTTTCTGCTAAGTTATGTTGTCACTTCTTTTTGTCCACAAGTTCTGTTCCCATAAGAATCTGAAGATACCCAGTAGTTAAAATTCAAACACACAGAAACAATCCAAATCAAATTGTTTAATCTTTTTTTATTATTTTGGATAAGCATGATTGAACTCTCTTTCTTTTCCTTGACTAGGAATTGGATTGCACAATATTATTTTCTTTTTATTTATTTAAAATATTTATATAGCCGTTCATCAGATAACCAACTCTGGGCGTCTGCTAAACAAATACTATCATAAAAATGTCATGCCCCTGGTGGAGACTGACTCTCAGGAAGAGGAGGAACAGCCAACAGGGAGTGGAAGTGTGGCTCCAGAGGTGGTGGAGGAGGCTGGGGAAGGGCAGAGGCCGGCCGAGCAGTCAGAGGAGGACCCAGGCCCATACCCATCCTAGGACACGCAGGAAGGAGAGGATCAGGGTAAAACGTGGTCTACTCAGGAGGAGAGGACCTTGATCCTCTTCATGTGTTGCAGGTGTGAGATTTGCATAAGAGATTGGACCTGCGTGCTAACAGACGCTGGAGACAAATTAGTGTTTTATTCTTAAAGAAGGTTTATCTTGGTTGGCGTTCTTCCAACGGACTGTACCTGGTTATCTTCCTGAAGTTGGCAATTATCTATTCTGGTCTGTCATGGAACTTTATTCAGTGCAGTTTGTTTTTGGTTTTTGCTTCGTTATCGGCTCTTTGAATTTGAACTGTATTTCTTTGAACTGTTATTTTGAAAATAGTTTACTCCTCCACTGTGAACAATTAAACAGTGGAGCCAAGTTGAAGGCATTAAAGGACTTTTAGTTACGTTTTGGGTTTTGTTATATTTCTGATATACTCTGGGTCATCACATAAAAGTGTAATTTAAATACCATTCTATTAAGAAAGCCACACAACTAGCAATTTATCTATTACAGAACATCCTCTTGGCACTATCTTGAGTTAGGTAGATAACTTGGTGTCCAGATACTTTGAACTAAAAATTCCACATTCCTGTATCACTGTTCAAAGTGCCTAGAGCTGAAGTGAATTGAAGTCCAAAATATATAACTGGTGCTCTTCCCTGTATGAAATCGCAGTGAATGGGGAGAATGTTTTGGAATAGTGGTGAAGGTACCTGCCTGCAAACCATAGACTTGAATTCTAGGCCTTCTTTAGGCACACATGCCAGCTGGGGAACTGAATCAGTCTTACTACCTCCCAGGATTCTTGTGGGGAAAAGAGGAGGCAGAAGTATTAAGTGGAAACAGAGCATCATAAACCAAGCCACTTCTAAAAAAAACGCTAGAGAATTTCTGGAAGCTTGACACTGAGACAAACCAGCCATCGACAGGCACATAGAGATAAACAACATCTACATACCATTCAAAAGAGACAATCATAAAACCAAAAAAAGGAAAAAGATCAAAAAGAAAACTCCAAAGATCATTAATCAACACCCAGATGAGCAGAGATTAACACCAAGATTAACAGTAGAGCAATAATCAAGAAGTAAACAAAACCCCAAACAAGGAAGTACCAACTCCGACAAACAAACAGTAAATGAGAGCTTAACCAAGAAACCACCAAGAACATCCACCAATACTGAGAAGAAAATCCACTGGTATATAAAAAGAGAGCAAACCCCACTGATGATATTACCTAGTTTGGTAATGAAGCATCTGCAAGAAAACAATTTCAGAGAGCACCAAGAGCCCCTCATTTCAACCCTGAGTTACAAATATTATCTTCTATTGAAGTATTAAGTGTGTTCACCACTTTGAGTTGACCAAATACAGTATATAAAAAAGCAGCATAAAAATCTAAGTAAAAAAAATTTTATGGGAAAAATCACCCACTACTCCACTGTCGACCAAAGGACCATGTAAGATTTTCCCTGCTTCATTGCTTTTAAGAACCTCAAATATTTCTATAAGACTGGCTGGTTAAGCAAAATCTTCACAAATAAAAGATTTGGTGGACAAGTGCATTAAAATTAATGTTGATTTTGGAGGGTGAATGTTGCTTTTCTTTTATAACTTGGCTTTTCATCTTGTATGTTTAATCTAATGCATAAAAGTTTAATTTTTCGGACAATCGTTGGAAAATAATAATTTGATCATGTCTTAGTAATAGAATAATAATCATTTACTATCTCTCTCTAGGGATTGGATCTGTCTACTTCCATGCTACACTTAGCTTCCTGGGTCAGATGCTCGATGAACTTGCTATACTTTGGGTTCTGATGTGTGCTTTGGCTATGTGGTTCCCCAGAAGGTATCTACCCAAAATGTTTAGGAATGACAGGTAAATATCTCTGGAAAGCATTGTGTTCAGGTTTTTGTGCCTTAATATCATGATTGTTTTCTTGAAAGAAGGAACGCAGAAAGACGATTCTTTCTGTGCAGGAAATTAGAACGGATGTTTTGTAAGCTAGTTTTAGGTTTATCTTTATATAGGCAAGCCGATTGGATTTTAGTTCAGTTACAGCTTCTCCCACTTGCCCTACGTTACAGTCTTTCTATTGCTGCCAGTGGTAGACAAATGACAAAGCAGAAGATGAAGCAGGTTCGTCTCCCAGTTTATCCACAAAATTTAAAATAAGGGAAAGTGTATTTAAGTAGTTACTTCATAACACTGATGGGAAAAAAAGGCAGAAGATAAATGTTAAAGACTGTCTTGCATGTTGAATTAAAGAGGAAACCTGAAGTCGACTGGAAAATTAAAGGGCACTATCTTGATGGAATTCACCCAGTTAGGAAGAACTACACAAACTAGTTTGGTCTAGTGATTAAGGCACCACTCCTTAATCACTAGAAACCAGGAGATGATGGATTTCCTGCCTTAGGGATGAAAACTGCCTAGGTCAGTGATGGCTAACCTATTTGGGCTCCTGTGCCAAAAATTGTACGTGTGCTTGCATGCTCGCAGTTGCGTGCCAGCACCCAGAAAGTAATGGCCCTCCACACGCCCTCCACATGCATGCGTAATACCCACCCACCCCCGCCGCCTCCTTACCTGCACTGTGCCTCACAGCTGATTTTCAGCTGGTTTGAGGCCTTTTTCGGCCTCCCAAAGGCTTGAGGAAGACTTCTGCAGGCTTTGCAGGCCGAAAACTAGCCCTGTTTTGTCACTTCTGGTATTTTCGGAAAAATAGGAAGTGACGAAACAGGTCTAGTTTTCGGCCTGCAAAGCCTACAGAAGCCTCCTTTGGGAGGCCGAAAATCAACTGTGAGGTACGCTTATGCCCAGTGAGGTAAGTTTGCCTGCAGCTCGCGTGCTGGCACAAATGGCTTTGCGTGCCACCTGTGGCATGCGTGCCATAGGTTCGCCATCATGGGCCTAGGTGATCTTGGATCAGTCACACACTCTCAAGCCAACTCACAGGGATGTTGTAAGAGGAGGGAAAATAGGAGGAGTAAGGAGTATTAGGTATGATCGCTGCTTTGAGATGCCTATAAAAACAATACATGTGGGATATGAATAAAGTAAATCCATGTCTCAGTGGGTCATTGGTTCAGAGATATTTCCTTACTTAAACAGAGAAACAGAAAGACCATGGATGGGCTAAAGAGTGGGAGTGGGAGCCACTTCCAACTTCCTATTGAGTTTCCTTGTGGAAAACTGTTGGGCAGCATTAGAAATCCCCTTCCTTTCCCTACCTCTGCCTTTCCCTACCTCCTGCAAGTGGTATGCTAGGCTGTGAGTCAGGAAGTGCACGGGAATGTGCAAGAGGAAGAGCTCAGTTCAGGAAGAGTGTGTGTGTGTGTGTGTAAGAGATGCCACATTGGTCAGGTAGGGCATGCAAAAGTGGCACAGGTCACGAAGGGTCTGGGTCACAGGGCTGTGTGAGAGGTGCCTTGTAGATGAGGGAGGGCACATGGGGAGATTGCGGGTAGAGAAGGGTGCCTGGGGATGCTTGAGAGTATGAGAGATGTGCCATGCAGGTTGGGGATGTTGCATGGGGGTCAGTATGGGTCAGGAAGGCTACAAGGCCCTTCCTCCTCCCTTTCTTCCTTCCCTATTCTTTCCTATTCCCTTCTCTTTCATCAAGTCAAGTGTCTGCTGCTGGGTGGAGGAGGAGCAAGGGATTGCTGGACTGGCTGGGAAACTGTCACGAAATGTTGAAAATGAAATTCACGTGACCATAGCAGTGCAGCAGCAGCCATTAGCTCTGAAACAGCCACAACTTCCCCAAATTTCACTCCCTCAAAAATCATGGGTCTGGATTTTGGACACATACTATAAGTTAGCTCATTTGAGGTATCTTGGTTTAAAGTTGGTGCCCTAGGATTTGCCTGGTTTGCCCAGTTAAAAGTCATGACAACGAGAGTTTTAGTAATATATAATTACATTCCCACAGGATAATGTGGCTAAACCTGTTCGTTCTGGGTGAATTTGGTCTTCCTGAAATCTAGTTTTTCTGCCTGTATTCTTCAATACTGTACAATGTACATCATAGCTGCCACCGATTCCTCTGTACTTAGGATGCTCCTCATAATGTTATATAGAAGAATACGAGCAGGCTAAAATACTGACACAAGGAAAAAAGCTATGAAAAGGGCTTAGGATTTTCCCAGTGGCATGTTTGTTGGCGGTTGCTGGGGTCATGAGAGAGAATTGGGTTAGAGATGGTTGGTCTAATCCCTCAGCAACTCTTCCCCAAAAGATTATAAGATTAACGTGTAGCTTTGAGCCCCAGAGCAAAGACGAGAGGAGCGCAGATATTATATTTGCGATTAATCTTTTTCTTTCGTTCTGTCTCTCATAAATATATGGCCGATTATTCACCAAGGATTTATTTGCCATGTGACAAATTACGAAAAATAGCTTAGTCTTCCCCCAGTGTAGCACCTTTTACATCGATTAAACTACAGCTCCCATTGTCATCAGGCAATCTGGATTAGAGAAATTACCCTTTACTTTAGGGATTTATAGCCAGCCCTTCAGAGACAGTTTCTAGGTTGGTGATTTATTGAACAGAAGTCAGTAATTAAATATATATGCATATGCATGTACAGACAGGCAGACAGACAGACAGACAGACAGACAAACAGGATACAGATTAACAGAGTTGGCAGGGATTTTGCAAGTCATCTACTCCAACCCCCTGCTCAAACAGGAGACCCTACCCCATTTTTGACAGATGGCAGTACAATCGCTTTTGAAAGCTTCCAGTGATGAAGCTCCCATAACTTCTGAAGGCAAGCTGTTCCATTGGTTGATTATTCTGTCACTGTCAGAAAATTTCTCCTTATTTCCAGGTTGGATGGATGGATGGATGGACAGACACTCATAGTATACACACACACACACACACACACACACCCATGTCTGGGAATGTAGATCTTTGGTGGAGAAGTCTCCATCCTTTTGGTGGTCCACAACATTTCTATGCTTCAGCATTACTGTCACTCTGGGGTAGCATTGTGGTTGAGCCCTAACCGGTGTGAGTGTTGTGGCTGACATTGATTGAGGATTATTGTTGCGATGGTAGGAGCAGCTTGAGATACTGGATCTGCCACTGAGCAAACGCTGCCCCCGTCGATGGCCAGCAAGACAGGCTGAGCCAAGCACAGCTACAGAAGTCCCATTCAGAAAATAAAAGTGTAAGAGTGCAAGGATTTTTACGGAGAATTTTACGATGGTGGGCAGTTCAGCCTTGCTAAAAATCCTCTGGTTATGATATGGGGGGATGCCTTGCACTTTTGCACTTCTCCTTCATCCCCGCTGCTAGATCCTGGCCTTGCTGCCAAAATCTGCTTTGGAAGTCCTTTTCTAATTCAGGTCTATCTAAAACCATTCCCTCTTTCACAGCTAATGGAAGTCAGACCAACCTCAGGGTTTTTTGCTTTACAGGTAATCCTCGACTTAACAACTGTTCATTTAGTGATCGTTCGAACTTAACCAGGGCACTGAAAAAAAGTGACGTATCGCCGTTTTTCACACAACCGCATCCCCACAGTCACGTGATCAAAATTCAGACCCTTGGCAATTGACTCATATTTATGACCTTTGAAGTGCCCAGTGTCAAGGGGTCGCCTTTTGAGTGTTTCTGACAAGCAGTCCGTGGATTTGCTTAACAATCAGCTTAGCGACAGTGATTCACTTAACAATTGTGGCAAGAAAGGCCGTAAAATGAGGCAAAGCTCACTTAACAACTGCCTCATTTAGCAACAGAAATGTTGGGTTCAATTGTGGTCATACCTGTATTTCCTGAGGCTTGTTTCGACATTGTATACTGCCTTTTTTTTTCTTCCTTACTTCTCTCCAGGACGTCAGTTTTTCCTGCTTCCAAAATATCAATGTTCACACAGCTTTTATTACCTGTTTTTCATCATGGGTGGGCACAATAACCCAGTGTTTTTTTTAATTCTCTGCAGTCTTGACTCTCATTGCCTGCTTCTGAGGGCAGAGAGAGTGACTGGTCCAAGGCCTCTCAGCTGGCTTGGTGCCCATGGCAGGACTAAAACTCAAAATTTCCCGTTTTTTAGATGATGCCTTAAACCAGGGGTCTACAACCTTAGCAACTTTAAGACTTGTGGACTTCAACTCCCAGAATTCCTCAGCTTTGCTGGCTGAGGAATTCTGGGAGTTGAAGTCCACAAGTCTTAAAGTTGCTAAGGTTGGAGACCCTGCCATAAACCACTACACCAAACCAGTTCCCTGTAATTCCCATTAAAAAATCTATAAAATATCCCTTTAAGCTCTCTCTCCCTTCAGTTTCATCCAGAGTTATATTGTTACTTTTGTTTTTAATTCTAATCCCTCTGCTGCAGCCTCTTACGTTTCTCCCTGTCTTTCACTTCTAAAGCAATTATTTTTGAGTTCCAAAATTGTTCTGCATTTTCTCTTTGAATATTATCTATAGTCTGTGCTCTGTGACTACAGTTTTTGTAATGATTTTTCTTTTTGTATACACATAATACAATATTATCCTTGCATCCTTGCATCCAGTTTTGTCCACCACATTATAAAAAAGATGTTGAGGCTCTAGAAAAAGTACAGAGAAGAGCAACCAGGATGATTAGGGGACTGGAGACTAAGGCATACGAAGAACGGTTACAGGAACTGGGCCTGGCTAGTCTAGTAAAGAGAAGGACCAGGGGAGAGACATGATAGCAGTCTTCCAATATTTGAGGGGCTGCCACAGAGAGGAAAGGATCAAGCTATTTTCCAAGGCACCTGTAGTCCAGACAATGAATAATGGATGAAAACTAAACAAGGAGAGATTTAACCTGGAAATAGGCAGAAACTTTCTGACAGTGAGAACAATCAACCAATGGAACAGCTTGCCCTCGGAAGTTGTGGGAGCACCATCACTTGAGACTTTCAAGAAGAGATTGGGGAGTTGGACTAGATGACCTACAAGGTCCCTTCCAACTCTGATTATCTGTTATCTGTTATTTTCCCCCAGCAAACATGCCTTTTTTTCTTGTTCACCAGACAATAATTTCCACTGTCTCTGTTAGTGTAATTTCATATACTTCTTTTCAAAGGAACAATAACATTTTGCTACTGTCTCACAAATAAGCAGTTGAAATAGGCAGTAGGGTGCCGGTTCTGTTTACAGCCGCCTGTGTAGTAAGAATCGGGTGCTAATCCATAAACTCTTCTACCAGTTCTGCTGTAATTCTCAGAGGACCAATTATAAGTTTACCTTTTGCCACTTACAACAAAATTTAGCACTTTGGAGTATCAACAGCATCATGGAATATCATTTAAAAGGAGAGCTGTTTATATGTTCTGATTTCCTAAATCAAGTTCATTGTTTGGCTTCATCTTGTAGATTCAACGCATACAGGCAATCCACAACTTGCTACCTAGCATCAGTGGTTCATGCACTCATATCCTCAGAATTATCTTCATGTGGCCACCCCATAAAGTCAGTGCCAAAATTGTACTTGGCACAGAAAGTTGTGCAGTGATGAGTGTGATGATGACTAGAACTACCTTGGAAATGATCAAACAACTCACTTTGCTTTTTGCTTTCTTAAACACAATTCAGGGTGCTTACTAGAGTGTACAAAGCCTTGTACAACTTAGACTGCAGATAGGTAATAGGACAACATGATGTAGGAGCAGGCAGAACGAGTAAAGCGATTCATCAGCCTGGAATCATGTTCCCTCATTTTATTACAGGCAATCTTTGACTTGTGATCAATTGCTTAATGACCTTTCAAAGTTATAATGGGCCTACGATCTTTGTTCTCAAAGTTACAAGTGCTGCACTTCCTGCTTCCTGCTCAGTTGCGTTTAGTGAAAACTGACACTTTTATGACTGGTTAAAAGTCTATGGAGAGTCCCAGCTATCCAGGTCATGGTTGACGCAAAGGTGCTTTTTCAGGAGGCAACTGTTGGACTTTCTTCTTTTGAATATGTTTCACTTCTCATCCAAGCAATTTCTTCAGCTCTGACAGGATAGCAGGGAATGGAAAGATTTATATTCCTTGCAGTCAGCTGGTCATTTTCATTCTTTAGGTCAGGGGTCCCCAACCGCCGGTCCGCGGACGGTACCGGGCATGCGAACAAGCCTTACCGGGCCGCTGGTTGCTGGGCGCCGCCATCTTTTTTTGGAAAGCTCACCGGAGCTGTTTCGTCATAAAAGATGGCGGCGCCAGCGCTTCGGTGAGCTTTCCGGGTAGAAAGCCATTTCTACCCGAAAAGCTCACCAGAAGCGCTGGCGCCGCCATCTTTATGACGAAACAGCGCCCGTGACGCCACCGAGCGCTGTTTGTCATAAAAGATGGCGGCGCCCAGTTGACGCCGGTACCGGGCAGCGGCGCCCAGCTGATGTCGGAACCGGGCCGCGGCGTCGAAAAGGTTGGGGATCCCTGCTTTAGGTCACCTGGAGGTTTATCTGTATCCTCAGGGTCACCTGAGTAGTGCAAAAGGGTGTGGGTGACCCTGTTATGTTTTGTGACTCTTCTTTTTTTTTTTTTTTTGCCATTTTCTGACGTTGGATAAGCTGGATTCAATCCGCCTGATTCACTTACCAGCCGTTGTAAAAACGGATATAAAATCAAGTCTGATCATGTGGTGAGTGCAACAACTCACGACCAAATTTCCCAGCCGTAAGTCACGGACTACAGTACTTCTACATTTTTTGCAAACAAAACCCATGTTCTAAGTAAGTAAAGTATGTGGTCCTCCAGATTCTACGTAGTGCCTTAAAACAAAGGCATTTGAGTTTGCAAAACCTGTCTCTGTTTTTCTTCTCTTGAACGACTTGAAGCATCAATTATACTGAGCAAATAGTTTTTGACACCTTTATTTCATCCCAGAGTGACCCTGTTTAAAAATACATATGTTTTGCAGAGGCCGGTTCAAAGCTGCAGTGGGCATTCTTTCTGGAGTCACTACATGCCTCGCCTTTGTTAAGCCCGCCATCAATAACATCTCCTTGATGACATTAGGTCTTCCCTGCAGCGCCCTGCTTATTGCAGAACTTAAAAGGTATGTACCAGACTGGCTGAAGCGAGGCAGATAAATTGTGTTTAATTCATTTATTTAGACACACCCCCCCCGCCGCCGCCTTTATTATTTTTAGAAATAACTCAAGGTGGCAAAAATATCCCACACGCCTTCCTCCTCCTCGGTTCCACCCAACCACAACCTTGTGAGGGGAGTTGGGCTGAGCAGGAGGAGCTGGCCCAAGGTCACCCATGGCTAAGGCAGGACTAGAACTGACAGCCTCCCACTTTCTAGCCTGGTACCTTAACCACTAGACCACACAGGCTCTTCAATGCTGGTGCATTCCAGCACAACCTCATCCCGTTTCTGGTTGGAAGTTGTCATTTGGCTTTTTCAGGGGTGGTATGGCCCTAGGAGAAATACTCTTACTCTCTTCCCTCCCCTACCCCCCCACAACTTGCTTAATACATAACTTAAGATGAAGTTAGTACCTCTAGTGCAGGGGTGTCCAGCCTTGGCAACTTTAAGACTTGTGGACTTCAACTCCCAGAATTCCTCAGCCAGCAAAGCTGGCTGAGGAATTCTGGGAGTTGAAGTCCACAAGTCTTAAAGTTGCCAAGGCTGGACACCCCTGCTCTAGTGCAACATGGTGGTCTGAGCTCCGTTTTGAGGCTTTAGAAACTCTGATGTTAAATACAAAACATAAAATTGCCCTAAGTACAGAACATGGACTAGATGCCACAGCATGGGACATCAAATCAAAATTCAAACCATCTCTGGTAAATGATAAAAAAAATTGATCAAAATTGTAAGTTATGGACCAGTGAAGTGGTGCCGTGTAAAGCAGCGCCCGCCCCCCCAAACTTTTGGGTACCAGGGATCAGTTCCATGAAGAGAGTTTTTTTTCTGAGGACCAGAGGAGGCGTGGTTTCGCATGCTGCCTTCATCCCATAGGTGGGGCTTCTCTTGTTTGCACAGCCCAGTTGCTAGCAAGCCATGGCCCCGTGCCAGTCCGTGGACTGGAGGGTTGAGGACCCCGATGTAAAGAACGCACATATGCAATTAATATAAACCATATATGTACAAAATTGAATTGATGGAAGATATCTGATAGATGTTAGATTTCCTTCTCAGTAAGCAAAAATCATCTTCCTCCCACGTGTTATTGCAGTAATAAATAACCTTAGGTCAGGGGTGTCAAACTCTCATCATCACGGCAGCGTCATATGACGTATTATGACTTTTCTCCCCTTCGCTAAACCGGGTGTGGGTGTGGCCAGAGCGTGATGCATCCAGCCCACAGGCCGTGAGTTCGACAGCCCTAAGTGATAGGTTCAAAAGGAAGCAAAACACTTCAAATGTACCGTTTTAGCTAGAAGAATTCAAGTCCAGTAAGATCAAATGCTATGACATCTCTTACAATTGAAATTTGGTTGCTTGCATGCTTCTGATTAGCTATGGTCCCAAAAGGTAGTGGCTACATAGCTGTTTGCTTTTTGGGTAGAGCTTTGATCAGTTCATTTTGATTTTTTGGTTCCTAACCTGTAGACATTCCTACTGTTGATATTTCATTTGTGTCATTCAGTAATTCAACAGGTTTAACCAAAAACTGTATTTTGATTTATAATCTAGGTTGGCTTGATTTAAAACTTCTGTTTTATTCATTGACACTATTGCCAATAGTGTATCAGTTATCACTTTTCCTTCTAGGTGTGACAATGTCCGAGTATATAAGCTGGGATTGTTTTCTGGCCTATGGTGGATGTTGGCACTATTTTGTTGGATTAGTGACAAAGTATTTTGCGAGATTTGGTCATCTTTAAAATTTCCTTATTTACACTGCGTATGGTGAGTCCTAGATTTATTCTTTATTAAAAACAGATCTTGCGTAAGGTGTTTTTGGTGATTAGTTTGTTCCATGAATCAATCAAGTTAGACAGCATTAACAAAATAAATTCTGGCAGAAAAATAGATTTCTGCTCCCCCATTTGTGTTCTGACAGTAGCATATCATGGTGTTTTAAGATTTCCAAAAAGGAAATTGCTGGGCCTCCTTCCATAACTAGAGGCTGATATTTTTGGGTGGAAGTGCTACAAATTACAATAGGCTGAACAATGACACAAGAGAGCAGAAGGATTACATGAGGGGCAAAGATTTTTCTGAGATTTTGCAGGGATGCTGTAGCTAGGGGTGGAATATTGAGAGGACAATGCTGGAAGTCTGTTCTAAAGTTTAAACCAGGAATGTCCAACCTTGACAACTTTAATATCTGTTGACTTCAACTCCCAGAATTCCCCAACTAGCTATGCTGACTGAGGAACTCTGGGAGTTAAAGTCCACAAGTCTCAGAGTTGTCAAGATTGGACACCTCTGTTTTAAAACATGATTCTCCAGCTACAATCATTATTAAAAATAGTCCAGTGGTTCCAAGTGGCCCACAAACCAAGGATTACCTCCATTTCTGCTTTAAATCCTGATTTGAACCCTATTTCCCATAAATCAGAGACTCGATACTCAGAAAATCAGCTGATTCATAATTGCAAACTGTCAAATAAGCATCTCTGAGAAAGGAAGTTAATTTGCCTTCTTTCCAGAGGTGAAAAAAATTGCTGATGCACATATAAATGTGTTAACATCCTCGAATTGAGCCCTGGGATCCAAGCTTGCCTTGACACAATGCACACAGTCTGTTTTACACCCTGTTTCCAGATTGCAACAGATGGCAGAGCAACTACTGAACGTTTTCTGGGTTGCTGTGTGAGTAGTATAAAAATAAAAACTTTTACAAAAGCTTTCCCATTTCTTGAGGAAGCTTCGTAGTTTCTCTTCCCTGCAAAAGTGTGTAAGTTTACTACTTCCACTGACCTAAGGAGGTTATAGTGGACTATAGGAAAAAGAGCAGACATTCAGCCACTGTATATAGAGGAGTTCGTGTGGAACAGGTGGTTGAATGTAAGTTTCTCGGGACCATCATTACAAATAACCTGACCTGGAGTGCAAACACCGCTGCTTTAATTAAAAAGGCACAACAACGGTTGTATTTACTAAAGGATTCTTAGGAACAACAACTGGCTGAGAGTCTACTGACTACCTTCATCGAGTTCGATTGAGAGTATATTAACCTACTGTCTCTGTGTATGGTTCTCCAGCTGCACAGTGGCAGAAAAAGGCAATTCAGGGGATCAAGACGGCCCAAAACATCATTGGCTGCTCACTCCTCTTGGAAGAACTGTATAGGAATAGACGAAGAGGAAGATACTCTTCTTAATATATTGAATGACTCCTCTCATCCGGGACATCAGCTCTTGAACTATTACCATCGAGAAGGAGATTTAGGTATTAAGAGAACAAGGACTCACCAGATTTAAGAACAGTTTTTATCCAAGTGCAGTTTTGAGTTTGAATGCAGGGTCATAAGATTTTTTGGGAATTAAATGGCTGAGAGTAATGGGGTATTTACATTTTTAAATTGCATAGAGATGATTGTATGGTTGGTTGTGTTTAGTTTAATTTTTTTTCTTTTTAGTGGTGTTTGTCCAGTTTTTACTTTGTGGAAGAGTACACCTCATTTCGTTGCACCCGCTAAGTAGTGTAACACGACAAATAAATTCTTATGTCTTATGTCTCGCTGCCCTTTCTCCTTGTGAAACAATGCAGAGAGGACCAGCAAAAGTGATTAGGGGGCTGGAATTAGGCATGTCTCTAGTCTAATGAAAAGAAGGACTGGGGGGACTTGATAGCATTCTTCCAAAATTTGTAGGGGGTTCCCACAAACATGAGGGAGGTCAAACATTTCCAAAGCACCAAAAGACAAGAAACAACGAATGGATGGAAACTAACCAAGGAAAGAGGCAACCTAGAACTAAGAAATTTCCTAATGGTGAGAGCAATCAACCAGTGGAACAGCTTTTGCCTTCAAAAGTTGTGGGTAGCTCCATCACTGAAGGCTTCAAAACAAAAAACAAAAAAACCAACCCAAGACTGGACAACCATTTGTCTAAAATGATAATAGGGTTTCTGGCTCTAGCTCTGTCAGGGTTGGACTAGAAGACCTCCGAGGTCCCTTCCAACTGGAATAATTTTGTGTTTTAAGACCTGAAATCGAACCAAACTGTAGCCCTTCTTCTCTCTCTTCCAGGCACATCCTCATCTGTATTGCAGCTTACCTGGGCTGCGTCTGCTTTGCCTATTTTGATGCTGTCTCTGAGATCCCCGAGCAAGGCCCCGTCATCAAGTTCTGGCCCAGTGAGAAGTGGGCATTCATCGGGGTGCCCTACGTCACTCTCCTCTGTGCTCACAAGAAGTCTCCCCTCAAGATCACTTGAAAGGCAACGGAAGCGTCCTGTCCTCTTTAACTGCTGTTTCTTCAAAAGGCCCGAATCTCTTGCGGGAAGATTGCCCAAGAGGGAGGTCCTTGCGGAAGCAAAGGACACCTGATGACGGGGGGTCAGAGCAGAATCTCAAAAAAAAAGTTTGTTCTGAGGGGCCTAAGAAATGCCTGAATCCGTCCAACGAGGAAAGCAGAAAGCCTGTATTTCCACAAGTGCACCTCCCCATTCCCTCCAAAAAAGTAAAGTTATTTCTCTTCTGCTTTGACTGCCTGTCACACTCTCGGTGGGCCAGGAACTGGGTGGCATCTTGCCCTGCCACAATAAGCAAGGGTGTCCGTCTCTGCAGGTGTGTTGTTGGCTGTGTTCTGGTTGGGAAATAATCACCGGATTTGTGTATTAAGGATTTAATAGAATTGCTTTGCAGCTGTTCCCTCCTCTGCTGCCGGTGTATATTTACACATTAATTGAGCAAATGAAATCCCTTTAAACTCCGCGGTCAGTTTAAAAGGAGTACAATCCTTGAGAAGCTGGCTCTCTTCTTAATCCATCAAAATATGATAAACAAACGACAGTGGTGGTTGTTGTTTTTTCAATCCATATATAATAGTTCACTCTTTGGAGACTGGTTTACTGCAAGATGTGGGAGAAAAGTCAGTGAAGGAAAAAAAAATGTCTTTGAAATGACTGGTTGTGAGGTTTTACTTGGTCTCCAGGCAGTTAAGTAATATTTCAGCCGAGTTCTGGGAAGGAGAGCAATTCAGCAATCTACCCAATTTCTGACAAAAAACAACAACAACCAAACAGTTTATCTCTTAATCTCTATTTTAATTCCATGTTCTTTGCAAGCAAACAAATGAACTTGGAAAGGTTTGAGTTTAATTATCCGTCTGGGTTTGGTTTTTCTTTTTGTTTTTTGCCTGTTGTTTCCATGACACACTTTTAGGAGATAGTTTATGTAGAGAGCAATCAAGCCTCATTATTCACTTCCATTTTTAAGCAGATATCACTAAATGTCAAGGGCAGCGAAAAAATAGGGCTTTGGCTTCTTGCAGGTGTTTGAAAGCTTCTTAAATTGTGCGTGAGTTGGGGTGTTCCCCAGATTCTGAAATATTTGAACATTTGTTAAAATATCTGTTAGTGAGTCTGTGAAATCAAAATGGTGCTCATGGGCCATGTGGTTAAAAGTTTAGCCCTGCCCCCCTTTTTTTTGTGATGCAAGAGAAAAAAAAGGGGGGCTCCAATTATCTCACTATTTATTTATTTATTTTTTGACTGACCCTGTAGATGATCCTGCAGTCAGTCCTATGAATTTGGAGCTTTTAACGTTGCTTTTGAAAGAATCCTCTCTTTTGTATTTAAATGCTTTAAATTTAAGAGGTGGGCTGGTATAAGACGAGATGTCGGATAAATAATCAGCCACGGCTTAGTAGTTTGGGCGGAAATACAGGCTACAAATAAGTTGTTGTTGTTTTCTAGCATACGCAAAAACAAAAACATGCATTTCTATCCCTGGATACAAAGCCAAGATATAGTTGTAAACAAGAAAAGAAAAACATTTCTTGCAATCAAAGTTTCACAGTTGCTGATGGACCAAGCTGGGTAAAAATATCTGTGTTTGATTGTGAAATTAAACTGGACGTTTTGTTCCTTTGCCAGTGACTGCTCAGTTCCTTGATGCAGTGCCAGAAATGTTGCATGGAGCATTAAATAAATGGGGCCATCTTTCCCAGTTGGGAGCCACTGGCTGTGTGGAACTTTTCCAAAGTGAGTTGATTGAGACAGCTTTATCACTGTGGGGAAGCTCTGGACTGGCCTAGTCCCATGCCTGTTTGTGAGTGAGTGCCTCAAGGCTCTGTCAGCATGGCCTGGTCCCCCATTTTAGGACAAGGCAATTCAGTGCTCCCCCTTTGAGCTACAGAGTTTGGTTCCTGCAGTTGAAGAATGGAAGATGCATCTGTATTTTTCAAAGTTGAGACAGTCTACCTTAGTGATTATCAAGAGAAGTTTTCCCCCCAAGGGCTTGAGGCACATTTCATTGGCCAACCGTTGGCAAAATGAATGCAGATGAAGTCAGCAGCACAGCAATGATACAGTTGTATTTTGCCAGTTCCTCCATCTCTTGCCAGCTGATGACCAGCACAGACCTTAATCCCATACAATTTTGGGTTGCCTTGAGTTGGAACAAGCTCCGACTTCTGAGTGATTTGAGGCAGCTATTTTTGAGGCCTTTAGGCTGTTATAGGGGGGATAGGCAAGAGGTTTGTTAGCAAGTTATTGGTATTCCTAAATGATTGCCAGGAGTTCACACCCATTTTGCTTCTAGGGGTTTCAGGTTTATTGGGAGGACTCTGAAAAATGCAGTTGACAGAGCTAAGAATGGGATGGAGATTGGTGGAAGAGCAGAAGGTTAAAGGATGATTCCCCTCCCCCTTTTAAAAACAAAACAAACCAACAATTAGGGAAATCATCCTGCTAAAAATTGGAAGTTGTATATCAATGAACCGGCAGCAAAATTTGTAGTGTTCTGGATATTGTAAAATGCATGATGAAAGGCCACAGATATCTTTATTTTTATTTTCTTTTATTTAAAAAGTTACCTATTTTTCCCTTAGTTTGCAATTCTCAATTGCTATTCCTATCAAGCTTTGAATCTTGAAATATTTGTTTATAGTGTTACCAGAAAATAAAAATAGAATCAGTAATACTTCTTATCAAATTACTTTAGCAATTTGGGACACAAGCTTTTGAGTTTTGGAAATAATGCTTTTAGGATTAGACAGTCTCATATAATTATTTAAGTATTTTCTTTGATGGTTTCTGTCTTGTATCAGCAACATCAAAAAAATTACAACTTCTGGTAATCATCTACATACATTTAACATGAAGTTGGCCTGTTTGAAGAACTGCACAAGGCTGTACAGATAATCTGAAAAAACGAAAGTGAACATTTATGAAATGTAAAATTTCTTCCTTGTATGTGTCTCATTTTGTTGGGGGGGAGTATGGGGATGATTTTTCTAGTAAACAAGTAATCGTGGGCACTGTTTAATTAGAGTAATTCTAGTATCCAGCTGTTCAATTATACCAACAAAAAAGTATTTAACATCCCATTCAGGTGGGGGGGGTGGGGAATGTGAATTTTCTTGACTTTACTTGCAACTGTGCAGTTATTTCTTTCTCTTAAATACTTTTATGTGTAGCACATTCTGTGGTGACATATATTATGCTGGGAACACATTTTCACATGGCTGCTTTTTTTCTTTTTTTCTTTTTAAAGGTTAGGAGATCCGATCATTCTCAGGTATATAATAACAATGAGTCTGAAAGCACCTGTGCTGTGCTTCTTTATTTTATACATAATAGTGACAAATTTTCTCTGGGTTGTAACCACTTGATTAAGGCCTCAAGTTTGGTATCTTGATGGTATTTTGAAATTCAGTAAGTTTTTATGCAAAATCCACTTGGTTTTCTGTTGATGAACAAGTGACTTCATTGTTGTACTGTAAAAAAGTACTTCCTTTGGAACATCTTTCTTAAAAGTGAGTTTGAAATATAAGAGATAATCTAGAAAAGTGGTCTCTCCACAAACTTGTTTTATTCTGTACCCTTATCAATAAAACATTTTTGATCATGCCCTCCCAATATGTGTTTGTTTATTGATTTATAAATGATATCCGTGTACTTTGTATCAATATGTACATTATAAAACATAGACCCTTGATATAGTTTGTATACTTTTAGAATAGATTAATTTCCTATTTTTGGATAAAAATAAACACAATAGATATTTTAATATTTTCTTCCTGAACCTCAATGCATAATTTTGCACACCTCTGGGGTATAGACATACCACTTTGGAAACCACAGATGTAGAGAACTGGATATACATGCAATTCCTGTTTTCATCGTTCATGGCTGTTGCCTGATATAAGGCAAATGGTAGTTGATGCTCTCATCATAGACATATGGTATTTTGGCAGCATTCACACCCATATTTAGAGAAAACAGGCAGGGGTTACTAAATGGATAATAAAACATATTTCATTAAAACTGGATTAAAATTGGATATGTTTTGGAACAGTGATTGCAATAAATTATAAATACATTATATGTAGGGTGAGTAATAACTTGTGATTTTTTTTTACGGTATATGGAACTTTGAAGGATTCCTTAAAACACAAGGGAGGCAGGGTTAGCATGTGTAGAACAAATGGAAGAAAATTGTGCCATTTAAAGGCTCTTTAAAGGGAAAGCAATTTTTAGGCTAGAAATCTCTTCAGTTTTGTTTGGATACAAAAAAAAACCCCAAGAGGCTTTGTCTTTTTAATTGCATACTCAAAAGTGCATCCTACTGAATTAAATCAAATTTAATATGAATTAAGTGTGTGGTTTGGTTTGAAAAATTTCCTAATTAAAAGCAATCAGGATAAAATCCAATTTTGTGCAAATAGATTTTTGCTCAGGTAGTAGAATTTTGTTTGTCTATGGAAAATCTCCATCATCCAGATATCATGGTTATCCCAAAGGTGCTTTTCCAAAAGGCAACTGGACTTTTTGTTTTTCTTTGAAGACGTTTCGCTTCTCATCCAAGAAGTTTCTTCAGTACTGGTAGTAGACATTTGTTCCTCTTGCTCAACACAGCCTGGTGGTTAAGAATGTTTGAAATTGCCAGAGGGAAAGGCAGGCAGATTTCTATTACAATCACACTTAATGTTGAGTCGGCAGTTGGATTTCAATCCCCATTTTTATATTACTTAAATGTATGTTCTTCCTATCAATATTGAGGGTCTGTTCAGGAGGGTATCTGTTGGTAGTATTTGCATTTTTAATGTTAGAACAACTCAAGTAGTGCAGGATCAGAAGATGTGGAAAGACATGGCCCATAGAATTGCCTAGAGTCAGAGAGGGCTGATTGGATCATATAATTACCACCCTCAAACTTACTGACTGGGCACAGAATTTTCAGCATATGGAATACAGCCCTGTTTAAAGTCCCCCCCCCATGTCTTACATCCCCAAAGTTTACCAAATCTCATGTTCCTTACCTATGCTATTTTTTCTCTTGTTTTTAAATGATTTTGTATTTGTAAATCGTCCAGAGTCGTAGGAATCGAGTAGCATATAAATTTAAGAAATTGTTATGATTGGTCACACAGCCAAACGTTTAGACTGGATTTGGCATTTTTGTCCACTTACGGAATCCTTCCCAAAAATTTGGGATAAGTAAGATATTTATTTATTTGTTTGTTTGCTATAAGGTTAAAAGTTACCTCACAGGGAGTGGGGATAAACTGGTACAAGTGAAGCTGACTTTTGCAATTGACCAAGGATGATTTCATCAATACTAATCGAGTGGTGCTTCAGGTGTTTTGGGACATATTAGGTACATATTAGCACTGGTACTACCTTTGCTTTATTTTGCCACAGTCATTCTATTGGCAGGTTTTTATACTTCATGATATTCTCCAGTTCTTTCTATTCTCTTCTGTTATCTTCAGGTATTTCAACAGCCACTCTAGATTTTTTTTTTTGTCTTTCTTATTGACAATTGTTAAATTTGGGTGTTTTATGTGGTAGATGCTTGTTTATTTAAATTCTAAAGTCCCAGGGCACTTTAACGTCTTCCTTTTCTATTACTTGGTCTGTTTTGTGCTCCCACCAGTCAGTGGTGTATTAATTAAGCACACTAAGCACGTGCTTAGGGCACCTATGGCTTCGTTTGTACAATGAAATCGAGTTTGACACCCCTGTTCTTTGTGATACACGTAGTCCTCAACTTATGACCACAATTGAGCCCAAAATTTATGTTGCTAAGTGAGAAATTTAAGTAAGTTTTGCCCCCATTTTACGGCTTTTCTTGCCATGTTTTTTAAGTGAATCACCGCAGTTGTTAAGTTAGTAACACGGTTGTTAAGTGAATCTGGCTTCCCCATGGACTTCGCTGGTTAGAAGGTCGCCAAACATGGCCCCTGCCACCGTCATAAATATGAGTCAGTTGTCAAGCATCTGAATGTAAATCCCATGATCCTAGAGATGCTGCAATGGTCATGTCACTTTTTTCAGTGCCGTCGTAACCCCAAAAGGTCACTAAATAAACTGTTGTAAGTCAAGGACTGCCTGTACTTTCCTGCCTTTACCCACAATGACTGTTCTGGATCATATTACCTCATTTGTCCTCTTTACAAAATAAGCTTTTGGTGGGACGGGTGGTTTTTTTTGGTGGCCCGTGAAAGAGTGCCGCACACACGTTAGCATTCAGATGACCCCCCAAAAATGCTACATTTGCTGTTCCCTTCTGACCTTTGTGTGGGAAGGAAGCCCTTAGTTCCACAAGAGGGCAGTGTTGAGCTAAATTTAAGCTTTTCAGCGATCAGGAACGCAACTTAAGGAGTAGCTGAAGCAGCACAATAGACAGTCCTGTATACTTATAAAGGTACATTTCACATTTGTACTTATACATTTAGCATTTCACACGCTAAAAAAAAAAGGCTAGTTCTCCAAGCAAATTTCTTGGGAAGAGTTTCTGCTTCCTTCTGCCTCCCTTGCCCATTCTCGTTCACTCCTCCTCCTCCTGAAATTTCAACTACAGGGAGGTGTCGATCTGAAGAGGACAATGAGGGCAAATTAGGAAACAACTCACACTACTCAGAACCTGTGACTCTTTGCGTGTGTGTGTGTGTGTGTGTGTGTGTATTCTTGCTTAAATATAGCTTTGTTCTGATACTTTATGGCAGGGCTGTCAAACTTGCGGTCCACAGGCCGGATGTGTCACGCGCTGGCCACACCCACGCCTGATTTAGCAAAGGAGGGAAAAGTTGTGATATGTCACATGACTCCGCCGTGACGATGCGAATTTGATACCCCTGCTTTACGGAGTTTCAGAGCTTCTCCAAATCCTAACACTATATAATACTGAAGCTAATGGCTGAATGGAAGGTATCCACATCCTATTTGCTGTAATGGTAAATGGCAAAATGAAGGAACTGATTTTTGTATAGAAGAAGCTGATTTTTCTGCCCTGATTTAACATTATTTGCAGAATGATGTCATTGCCCTTCCATAAATGGCCGAAAGTAATGTAACTTGCATCAGTTTTGATGGTTGGACGACAGCCAAAGATATCTAAAAGCAATTCCAGTCTTTTTATTGTCCTATTTTAGAATAGATTTTTATGGAGTTAGTAAATGAAATGCACTTTGCAGGAAGAGCTGAAAAGGGCAAGCCAATCCTTTCTGAAGGAAGATAGGTCTGACCGGTCCATTTTTCTTTCAGTGAAGTTATGACAATGAATATAATATGTGAGCATTTAATCCTTTAAAAAAAAAACCTGCAATCCCATATCTATGTACTTGGGAAATAGCATCTCTGATATAGGAGGACATATATTCAGGGGTGGGATTCAGCCGGTACGGACCGGTTTGGGCAAACCGGTAGTTCCAATGATAGTTTAGCCCAGGGGTGGGCAACTATGGCCCTTTTATGAATTATGGACTTCAACTCCCAGAATTCCTGAGCAAGCATGGCTTGCTGGCTTGCTCAGGAATTCTGGGAGTTGAAGTCCATAATTCATAAAAGGGCCATAGTTGCCCACCCCTGGCTTAGCCCCTCCCACCCACCCCTGTGCTATCCTGTCCTATATTTCCTTTGTAGCCCAGCCGATTGGCGTGGCAGCGCGGATTGCCACACCTCAGCTGTTTTTACTCACTGGGGCTGCGGTAAAAGGTAAGTTTTCGTGCTATTTTCAAATGCAACGCGCGCGTGTTCACCAAACTGGTTGAATCCCACCACTGCATACATTGCCTTCACTAAGGACATTGCTCTGATCTATATTACCATAACATTATATTAGCATAACATTTACATGTGAGTAAAAGAACACCGGAGGAGACAAGCATTCTGCATTATAAGATATTGCACAGAGGTCCTGGTGCTATTTAGCCCAAAGGGCTAACTAATACTAGCGAGATAAAGAGGTTCGTTCCATAGTTGGCACCTGTCACTCACAGATAATGTAGCTGTCTAACAAATTCCTAGTTCTGGAATGGGCCGACATGCCCCCTAAAGCATATCTAAATCACCCCATGCTGAAAGGCCTGAATAAATGGAATGTAGCTTTTGTTTCCCAACAAATCCTCTCCCGTGTAATCCCATTTATGCAATCGCACAATTGATGCAAACTAGACAGCCTTTCATTCTGCCAACAGTCATTAGGGGAGATGGGCTTGCTCACTAGATCAGTTCTGATTTGCTGGCTAGTCTCTGAAACAGCAGAAACTAACGGCACAAGGGACAAAGCAACGATCTCTCTCTTCTAAAAGAAGATGGCTTTTGGTTGTCTCTGTCTTCTACGAAAGCCAGGGAGGCAACCAACCAAAGATCAAGGGAGGCAAGCTGGCCTGCCTATCAACATCCAACCAGGTGGCCCAGATGGCTTCTCTCCAAGCAACGTCTCTGCAATTTACTTTGAACATGCACTCAGACACAAGTGGATAGTAAGCAGCTAGTTTAGCTCGACTGTGAATTTTACTTAGAACGTTTCCTGTGGTGGCCTTCCAGTGCTCCTTTTCATATTAAAAACAAGACCTATTTTATAGCTAATGATTTGACTTCATTCTTGCTTTAATAAGGGAGTTTCTTATTTAAAAAAAAATTCCCATGTTCAAGTTTACTTGGTTTCCTGCCTGACACCTGGAAAGGAAACTTGGTTTCCTGCCAGAGCAGGGGGTTGGACTAGAAGACCTCAAAGCTCCCTTCCCAGCTCTGTTATTTTGTTCCTCAGCTACACAACTAGCTTTTGTTTCAGTGTTGGCATGCGGTTTCTTGAGTTCTACATTTCTAAGTGTGGGAGGGAATTGCGAAGTATCTGCCTTTCTAATTTTCTCCCTTTGTGCTGGCCTGGAGAAATGGGTCCTTGGTAGAAGGGCACCGAACTCAGCTGAACAGACTGGGAGGATCCAAGATGGATATTAGAAAGGCTTGGACGGAGGAGTCAGATGGGGTCCTTGGTGCTCTCTGAGCTTGGCTGTTTTCTTGCTGATGTTTCATTACCAACCAGGTAACGTCCTCAGCCTGTGAGATTTGATATTATCTACCCCATCCCCTTGAAAATTTTGTTTATTTTTAAATGATTTCTTTATTTAAATGTTTATTTCTTTTTAAAATAAACATTGCCTGTTGGACAAACTCCCTCTGCCTCTTGCTTTAGGGCAGGGATGTCAAACTCATGTCGTCATGTCATCATATGACATATTGTGACTTTTCCCCACTTCGCTCAATCGGGGGTGGGCATGGCCAGCACGTGATGAATCCGGCTGCGGGCTGTGAGGACATGGTGGAAAATGGAATTCAATATTGTGGACACCCCAGGACAGTCTATGAATGAAGCAGGCCTGTAGGGAAGACTCCCAAATGTAAATGCTGTTTAATGACTATGCAAAGTTATGAAGCCACGGTGGTGCAGTGATTAGAGTGCAGTACTGCAAGCTACTTCTGCTGACTGCTGGCTGCCTGCAATTTGGCAGTTCAAATCTCACCAGGCTCAAGGTTGACTCAGCCTTCCATCCTTCTGAGGTGGGTAAAATGAGGAGCCAGATTTTAAACCGCTTAAAGAGGGCTGTAAAAACACTGTGAAGCGGTATACAAGTCTAAGTGCTATTGCTATGAAGGCACTGAAAAATTAATTTTACGACCAGTTCTTACACTTAGGACTGTCAGAGTCCAATCTATGCTCAAGCGTTTGACATTTGGGTACTTTGCAACTGACAGGCACTTATCCATTTATCCTGCGGTGTCCCGTGGTGACATAATTGTTTATTTACACATTTCACATTCTGGCTTCCGACTTGTAGACTCAATGGGAGAAGCAGCAGGCAATAAAATCAGTCATGTGATGTCTCGCTTAAGAATTTGTAGTGATTTGCTTCGCAACAGCGGCAGAAGTGAGATTGTAAGCCCATCATGGACATCTGACGTTTCACTTGGTGACTGGGCCGCTTAGTGTCACAGCTGTTGGTCCTAACTGTCGCAAAGTGAGGACTGTGTATATTTTGAGCATTCTTTAGCAGAAACCTTGTTTGTAACCATATGTATGGACAAAATTGTTGCAGTGAGGATAAAGATTCCTGTCTAAGCAAGGAACTTTGAAAATATTTGAAGCGTTTACGTGAATAGTTTGGCTATCATTCTTTTTTCAGAGTAGTAATGGAGTTAATTGTCATGCTGTGTTCTCCACATTTGAAACCAATAGGTGGAGAAGTCCTTTCCAAAGATTAAGGCGCTTCTGAGAAATTTAAGGCTACGCAGAGAAACTTTTAATATTTCTGCATCAAAATGACAAAGTCTGCCATGTTTGGCCACCCCAGTCAATCCAGCCTTATTAAAAAGCAGCAGAAAATGGAGTATTAAATATATTTTAGTGAAAAGAACAGACGAAATCCAACGTTTCAAGGCTCACCCAAGGTTTTCTAAATAAAATAAGGTTTTAAAAATTATATTAGCGTTAGTCACAAATAACATGATTACATCCACAGGCAGTGCAGAACAGCTGTTACAACACATCTGGTGAACACTAAGTCAGGTCAAGTGCTGCTATCGGTCTAGAATGCCAAAGCGAAAAGCACATGGCTAGGAAATAAATAAAAAGTGCATAATTCACTTGACTCATGATGGTTTGACCCAATCGTCTGTGCCACATGAATATGAACTTGGTGTTTAATGTTCCTTCTGAATCTGCAATGGGCTTGTAGGTTTTGCAGACATTGGACTTTGCAACATAGGCTTGGGGTACATGATATATGTACTCTCTGAAGAACCTTCTTGAATGAGAAGTGTGAAGCGTCTTCAAAGAAAAACCAGAAAGTCCACTTGTCTCTTGAAAAAAAAAAAAAGCACCGTTGGGTCAACCATGACTTGGATGACTGAGAATCTCCCAAGCCCCTGGTCCGTGACTTGCACTGGTCTGTGGCATGCCAGAAACTGGGCCATGCAAACAAGGGAAGCCCCATCTGCGGGATGCAGGCAGCATGCGAAACCACGCCCCTCTGGTCCGCAGAAAAACCTCTTTCCACCAAACTGTTCCCTGGTGCCCAAAAGGTTGGGGGGTGACGCTGTTTTGGTGTATGGTAAGAAATGTACGGTAACTATTGTCTATTTGGGGTTTGCACTAGAAAAAGTTAAGCAGGTTTTTCACTGGTGACTTAAACTGATGCTAGTACCTTAAACTGATGCTGCTTGAGCAATAAGAAGATTTAAAATTCTGCCCTTGGCAGTACTGTACCATGTACTGTTTGTTACAGCAATTTAAAAGAAACAAACAAACAAACCCCAAAATAACTGCTAAGGAAGCTAAAAGATGTCAGTGTTTGCAAGACAGCTCACACTTCCAAATTAAATTTCACAACTGCAAATATTATTAGCTTCTGCAATGTAATAAAATGGGTGCTCCAAATAACTTTGGGATACAGGAAGCCCACGACTTACAACCCTTTGTTCAGTGGCCATTTGAAGTTGCAACAGTACCCAGGGTCACATGATCCCCATTTGCGACCTTCTGACCAGCGAAGTCAATGGCAGATTCACTTTACGACCATGTTACTAGGCACAACAGTGCAGCGATCCACTTAACAAGCGTGATTTAAAAAAATGGTCGTAAAATGGGGCAATCCTCATTTAACAACTGTCACTTAGCGATAGAAATGTTCCGCTCAGTTGTGGTTATAGGTTGAGGACTATCTGCATTACCTAGTATTAGTGAAGCATGTTGCAAGCTTTGGGGGAGATTTAAGGAGGTCCCAAACTGCAAAACCAGGACTTTGCTGAACTGTACAACTTTCACCAAACGGCAGAAAATGCCGCTCTAGGTCCCTGTACTCACTTGATCCCTCGAGAATCCCTTCCCTGTTTACAACCGCTTGTAGAACACAGCAGTACCTTGCTACCTGGTTCCCTTCAGTAACAGGTTTGAGCCGATTGAGATTCTGTGGCTGCCCTCCACCCTCTTCGAAGGCTGGGGATAGGGTGCCTGTCATGAAATAAGCCTAATGACAGCCGATGTTAAGGCCATCTTATGCTAAACATGCTATTTTTGTTTGCTCATGAGCTATTTTGGTTGGGTGGCCAGGACAATGACTGGCTCACCGGTGGGAGGCATAAAGTCCAACCCAACTGGTTGTTTATCTTATCGGTTGTTTGAAAACGGCATAATATTCCCTGTGAGCCTAAAACAACAACTGCATTAAGCTATTTATGTCCGCAAAGTGGTTACTGAACATCAACTTGGGGGATGTTTCTGGACTGTCTGATTTAGAGAGCCCTAAGCGGCTTTTATCTAAAAATATCAAGGGCCAACTTGGCTGCTGGGAATTGGTTCCTCTGCAGATTTCAATCTTCTCTACCTTCTCCATCATGACCTAAAAGTGGAGGGCAGGATTGCATGCTACTAAAATTGCACGTGCCTCCTGCAAGAGCCATCCCCCTCACATCTTCCTCCCTCCTCTCCCTCCCATTACCATCCCATTTGAACTGAGACAAGGAAAAGAAAACAAAACACCAAAGCTTTGTTTAAATCATTCCCTTTAAAAAAAAAAAAATCATTTATTTATAGTACTTAACAGGAATACAGAGCGGGAGTGTGGAAAAACTGTATGCAAACCACAATGATTAAAATCCAGCATTTATAGCCATACATTCAAGAAGATGGTGATATATTTATAGATCGAGCTTTTATTTTTTTAAACACTATACAACCCTGTTTCATGATTAAAAAAAAATAGTAGTTCTATCGTACTAATTTCAGGGGTGGGATTCTACCGGTTCGCACCTATTCGCTAGAACCGGTTGTTAACATTCTAAGCAGTTTGGAAACCGGTTGTTAGAAGAAATTACTGGCCTAATCCTGTAAGGAAGGCAGGAAGGAAACATTCTGGTGTTGCTTACAGAAACTGCCTCTCCGTTAACCCTAATTACATTCTTGGCAGGACTAGACTTCCTGTCTCAGGAACTTCTCTGGAGTTTTTTTTCCCCTCCTTTGCTGGTACTTTGCTTGTGTGGAGTGACCATTCAAAGTTACAATGGCACTGAAAAAAGTGACTTATGACTATTTTTCACAGTTACAACTGTTGCAGAATCCCTACAGTCATGAGAGGCCAGGCGAGGAGATGCATGCCTTGATGTGAGTGATATTGAGTTGGCCACACGCAGCCAATAACATGACCAGCAAGCCAGGTCCACCCAGTCACATGACCACCAAGCCATGACCACCACCTAAGCCATGCCCACGGAACCAGTTGTTAAAAATTTGAATCCCACCCCTGACTATTTTCATGCAATATCTAACAATAAACACACATAATAAAATCCGTATCAGGGGATAGCATACATTTTGTTATCTTAAGATATTAACCAACAATCCATAGCTTCAAATGAATATTTTCCCTTAAAATTAAATTCCCTTGGGCTTTAAGGTTGTCGTTTGCAATGTTTCATCACGCATGTTTCATCTTTATTGACCCTGTGAAGGGGTCCTTCCAATGAAATCCACAGGGTATTTGTTTGGGAGAATTTTCTACTAATTTTAAGAATAGAGATACAATGCTTTAAATTATTTTCACAGTGATTAAAGATGACCCCTGCTGGTTCTGAAATTAAAACCACACAAACACGTTTATTTGAAGCACTAGTCTGAATTCAGAAATAAAATAGTTCAAATTATGTTGCTTCTCTATACTCAAAATATAACAAGAAGAAATTGATTGTACATGCAGAGATCCAATGGCAATGATATTTTTCTCTTACAACACAAATTATTATTCCAGCCCAACTTCTGGAATAATATAATTATGTATGTGTGTATATGTTTGTGTATGTATGCATATATGATTTCAACTGGGATGCAAGCAGTTTTATTCAAACTAAAAAATCAGTGATATTTGGGGATTGCCCATGGAAGCTTTTCAGAAAATCCCTATAAAATCTCTTTTCATTTTTTATTTGATTCAGCGAGGCAGTTAAAAAAACAACTGTCTACAGATTGTCTTGGTATTAAAATGTAACCAAACAACTTCTGAGACTGATTTCTTAAATTAGTTAAAATTAATCCTAGACTTTGGATGTCCGACATTGCAACTGATGCAAAGTAAATTCTTCTTTGCTTATTACTCTAATGTAATGATGCACAGGATTATGACCTAACACTGAGTTAATCAACAATAATAATCCATATATTCTGGAACGTTAGAGCAATGGGAACTGGTTCAAACTCATTACAGCATTTCAAAGGGCCTCATTAAGAAACGCTACACATACTTTCCAGGTGCAGAATATCTCATGTTCGTTTTCCATCATGTCAGATCATGTAAACCAGACAGGAAACATAGCTAGATGAACTAATTCTACTTTATTGTAAGGCGAGGTTAACAGAATCTTGCAAGCCCGAGAATACAAGCGTCCTGCCACCACATTTAACAGCTCGATCCATTAGGGCAGAGGTCTCCAACTTTGGCAACTGTAAGACTTGTGGACTTCAACTCTCAGAATTCCTCAGCCAGCTGGTTGAAGTCCACAAGTCTTAAAAGTTGCCAAGTTTGGAGACCCCGGCATTAGGGCGATTCCTTTCTAAGTTTCTTTCTCTGACCATTAAGCTACTGGAGGCTCCTCCTTCTCTTCTCTGATAGTTTCCTAGGCAGCATCTCTTTCCCACACCTTCCAAGGTCATCCACGCAGGACATATCACAAACATCTTTCCTTAGGAATACTAGGTGTGACTCGGTATCTCTGATATAACTTGTTGGTGGGAATAATATTGAACTACAGTTCTTCTTTCATTAATGTTTCTTAATAGCTTGAGGAAGAGTAAAGGATTCTAGGCACAAGGAGTGGGAGAATTTACACGCCCTGAGGAACTGAACTGAATAACTCAAGCTAATTTCCAAGGAAAACACAACAACTACTTGGAATTCCTAAAGGCAGGTGGCAGCTAAAAAGACCAAATGAGTATCTTTTTAGCTGCCAGAAAAAGGGAGGGGGGGGAAACAGTGCATTCCTTAAGTGCCTAGATAATCACCTGGCAGCCCAAAGTTGTCGGAGTGCAAGAATATTACTGGAGAGCATGATTGATGACTCTTGGCTATGGATGTGTCCCACTGGAGAATATATATCCAGGGGGTGGGGGGAAGATCAGGGTCAAGGGGTAAATGACTGATGTATTTTAGTGTCGGGTGCATCCAGCTAACACCAACATGGCCACTTCTAATAAATCAATTTTATTTTCTCTGAAAGATGTGGCTAAAGACTTATGATTTGAATGGGGGTGGATTTGTTGGAGTCCTGACAGCAGGTTGCATTCTCCAGGTATCTTTATTACCATTGGACACCGAGAGCTCTCTTCTCAGAATTTCACTAAATAAATGCATATTTTCCTTTTGATTAAAAAAAGGCCTAGGTAAAACACGATAAATCCACGATGTCGCCATTGCTGGATAACAATGTGCCCCGCTTTCTACATTGGGGGAACACCAAGTTAGAAGCTAGGCTCTTTCACCAAAGCTGACCTCTCATCAAAGCACTGGCTAAACCATACCTGCTTAGCTGCTTCTCAGATCAGCCAAAAGCAGCCACACCAATTCAGGTTTAAAACCAGGGAGGAGGTGGCAAATGTTTAATCAGATAAATACGCAGAGCAGGAAGTAAATAACTCTGGTGTGAGAGTTTGCACGCCTCTATTATCTGCGTGACAGTTGTGTATCTGGGCAACAGTTGTGCCAGTTTTAAGTCCCCACCCAACTGTTTGGTTTCAGGACTTTTAGTTCTTCAGGAAAGTATCCCCGAAACAGCTAGGAATATCAAAGCCATAGAAACTAAGCAATGGAAGGAACAGCAGTTAATGAAGGACAGCTCTCCTGCATGGAGACTCTAGCAATGTGTTGGGAGCGGTTTGTTCCCGTGAAGGTTTTCTGCCTCTTCCAAATGCCAGTGTTCCTTTCCGTAGAACCACCCACCCCACAGCTTCCTGCACAGTTGTCTCCACAAATGGTGTTTTTTTGCAAAGCTCACTGATTTGCCAATGTGCCGTGTTTCTCCAGCCTTCCTTTCTATGACATGCAGCCCACATTCTTAGTCATCGCCACCCTTTTGCTTCTGAAGTTTCTCCTGGTTGTGCGTGAATATAAGAAATTAAAGCCTTTGGTTTCTGGCCACGGAAGCTACTTATATTTTGCACATTTTTTTTCATGGTAGGCATAAGTGCGCAGCAAAACTCAGCACAGCTATGGAATAAAAAACAATATATGTGTATAGGTGTGTGGAGGTATATCTATATGCCTTCAGCTACAGTAATGTTATATTCATTAGTAAATGTGGTTCTTTCGTCAGCAAAGGGGGCTCCTGGAAAGCTATTTTGCTCCATTAGCCCTGTCTAAGCTAAAAACTGGATTTTTTTTTTAAACTTAACTAGAGAGTAAACCAGAAGTGAGTTTCATATATTTGATGGGGCTTGCTCCCAGGTCAGTATGATTAGGCTGCCGCCAGCATTACCTCACAGAGAAAAATCTGTGAGCAAAATTCCAAGGTTTTCTTACTGATTCATTGCTTTAAATAAGAATTCTACATGAGAAAAAGTTATTTGAAAGTCTTGAGAATCTAAATAGGGTTGACCAAGTCAGGACTCAAGAAGTTATTTAAAGATGTCTAAAAGGGTTTTCATTAGCATTTGTGGCTGTAGTATGAGAAACCTAATTGGATTCTAGTTCCATTAGTTTTTTAAATCCTAGTCTAAATACTTATAAACAACATAATGACACTTCTTTTGTACATTCAGACAGATGTTGAGAGACAGAAAAGGACCCGGGTAAATCTTAAAATATCAGGGAAAAATATCAACATGCCTATGATAAGGCTGCATTTAAAATTCACTGCCAGAAAGAAGGCGGCATACAATTTCAGGTTACAATTCTGGGGCTTATGATGAACAAATAGAGAATCCTTTTCTTTATTGACCATGGCTTAGGCTGGATTTGCGCAAACACAATAAGGTACAAACCATGGCTGATTTCACACATCACGGCAAGCCAAAACCAGATAAAACTCATCATAATTCAGCTCTACCAGACATTACAAGAATATCTATTGGTTTGTCATCAGGCATCTTCAGAGTGCCGGTGATTCTCAGTTGCACATCTCAAATCTCCAGGTAACTTACAGGTCCTGATTCACCTATCCCTTTATAGCATAAGGGTTGATTATTTCAGAGGCCATCTACTTCTGTAGCGTCCACCTGTCTTATACAATTGGACGGCATGCCTTAGGTGCCATCAATTAGATAGCATCATCTGAAAGGACACATAGTGTCTACCCTGTGGAATAAGGTGCCCCTAGAAATCTGTATGGCCCCCACCCTGACTCTACTGAATGAAGAATTTAAACCTTGGCCTGTGCCCCAGTCCTTGGATTGGAGTGGTTGTGGAGCCCTTCTGGACATTTTTTTTCTGCAGGATCTCTGTATTATTGTATTTTTAACTGTTTCATGTAATAAGATGCCCAAGGTTGGGATGGAGTTATCTTATTCCATCCATCCGTCCGTCAGTCAGTCAATCAATCAGTCAATCAATCAATCAATCAACTAGCTCAACCATTACACCCAGCCAAGGAAGAGACAGCAGATTGTTACAATAATTATTGTGGTAACTTTCTTAATTATTTCAACACCCACAATCTTTTTTTTTTTTTAAATAGACATACTTGTTTTATGTATACTTGATTTTTCTAAGAAGTACCTAGATGTTGCTATCCACATCTTTATACATGGAATACAATGAAAGGTTTTTAAAAAGTGCTGTAGAGAGCGAAAGTGCAAGTACAAGACAAACATAATAGCAAAAAACATGGAAGCAATTTTCCAAAGATGTGAGGTGCCAAATTTCTATTATGCGTGGATGGACCCAAGACATGATGAACACTGGTGATGGGTGGGTGACTCATAGGAATTGCACTACATTTTAACAAGATCAAGAATACAGCACAGATAACTGTTGCCCATTGTTTGCAGACAGTTGCTGTTTCAGCCATTCTAGTTAATGCAAGGTCACAGAAACACCAAACACCTTATTTGGTTTTCTATGATGCTGGAAGTGCTTCTCTTTCTGATGTTTCCAGAAGAGCAGGACATAATTTTATTTGTTGATCTAACAATCAGAGCTGCATTCAATACTTTCCAGCAGCCTTGGAAAACTCTAATTTCAGTTCAGCAATTCCACTTTCCCACACATTTCCAAAGCTTTAGAGACAATAAAAATGAAACCGCAAAGCTTTTGCAAGTAACAAAAGAAAACAAACCCACAGAATACATTCAGTTTTGCGCCTCTGCCACCCGTTCACCCAGCAGTTTTAAAACTCTATTTTCAAAGCTACATAGCCTCTTAGGGATGACAAAGCAAACAATATTTAAAATGATTTAGTATTATTACAGTATTGCTGCACTTAGTAGCTGTAGAAGAGACATCAACATCCTTAAATGAAGATTTTCTCAGTAAGCATCTCAGATGTCCTTCTGATACGATCAGGCTATAGAGAAAGAGAACAAACTGCAGAACAACAAAGGCCTTTCCAGCAAGCCCTAAACCAGTCAGCAAATATCTGTAAGGCTAAAGCTTACAGATGAAGGCAGGCAGGAACATTGCTTGATTTTCTGATCCCTCATAATGTGCAACTTATTTTACAAGCTGCTGAAAACGTGGCAGTACAAAAACCTCTCTCTCCCTCTGATCTGGGAAAGTTCCTTTTTCTTCTATACATAGTCATATGTTACAGTGATACAATGTCATCTGAAAATGCATGAACATATTTGAATGTTAATCCACTGGGGATGCTTTAATTGTAAATATGTCTTTTATCTTTGTGAACTGCTAAGGATAGGTGATAAATAGATAGAAGATATGTAGATATAGATGATAGATAATAAATAAATCTCACCCTCATAATTTGTGAGTAATGTTACTGGATCCATCACGATAACCTTGTTGGTTACCATTTCTCAGTTTGCATTAACTCAGTTCTAAAATTCTTCAAGAGTCTCAAATGTGTGATGTACAAACTGCATCTTTCCACAACCTTGTTTGTCAGATTGCTTCTGCTGCCGGTGCTGAATAAATCTTCTATCAGCTTAAAATGAGTATGTACAATTTTAAGTAGGAATTGCTGTTTCCAAAGATAGATAATATTTTTTTCTATTTATAGATGCAGCTCTCTCTTTTTGATATACATATATCTGTAATATTACAGATAGATTGAAAGACATGCATGGAACTAGATCCTAAACAGAGCCCATGCAAGAAGTTGAATATACTTATAAACAACAGTTGTACCATACCTCCAACAAAGAAGCAATAAAAGCTTCTTGGAGCATATTTAAAGCTGTGAGTTTTCACTCTGTGCATCATTTTTGTTTGGTGGCAGCTACTGCATCAATTGTATTTGTCCATGTGTAATTTCAGTTCCTCTTTTTTTCTATTGTTTTAAGTTGGACAGTTCTAAAGATAGAGTTTGTTTTTAGTTTTTTTCTCCCTTCAGTTGTTGTCTGGTTGATTGTTGTTCCCAAAGGAGTATTTCCTTCCTATTAGATGGACACGGGGCATACAATAATCCTGTCTTCCAGAAGGACGCTGACAATCAGGAATATAAAATAGAGCCCGAACATGGTGAAACCTAGGAATTTGTTCATCTTCCATTTGCAGAATGCAATAGAGAGGATGACAAAGAGAAGCATGATGAAGAGAAGAACAATAGCACAGAATAACCCATTGCTGCTTACTTCCACTGGGGAGAAGTTGTTAATTACAGCATAGATGAACCACGGCAGAGGAAGGCTGTTGAAGGAAAAAAAATGCCAGTAAAAGCTAGTTTTGCTGCTAATTGGAGAGTGAAGTGATATATACATATACATATAAACACACACACACACACACACAGATCATTACAATATGTTTGCAGCAGATAGGTTAAAATGACATTTCAACCTATAGAAAAGCATTGAAATGATCAACTTTCTTATTCTTAGGCTAAATAGCAGTTGGGTTCTGGGAGATAGAAACATATTTCAATGCAATTTCTATTACTGTGGTTAGGTAATACAGTAAGGTCATCCTTGTCTGAAGCAAGGGCAGGAAATATGCAGTCTTTCAGATAAAGCAAACTATAATTCCCAGCAGCCTCATGGTTTACCTTATTTATTTATGCCTTTATTTTATAATGTATGTATGTATGTATGTACGTACGTATGTACGTATGTGTTATGTCTCACCTGTATCCACAGGTGAGCAATCAAAATACTAAAGTTCCAAAAATATAAGCAACCAAAAACAAACCCCAACAAAGATAACGGCTGAGGTTTTTCCAGTCCTCAGCAGTAGTTCTGAAATCTGTTTGGCAATCCTGAAGTGCCTATAAATCACAATGCCTCAGATAATCTTCACAGTACTTTCACTCTAACAAGACACTTTGCTTCTGGCAAATTTCTCAAGCCAATCCGTTTCCTTTTATCCCCTAAGGGGGCGTGTTAGTCTCATTAATTAATCATTGGCTCGACGCCTCTTTCCCAATTGAGATTGACGTCTCAATCTCCGTCTATTTCTCACATCAAGCCAGGATCCCTCAAAGTCCTCCTCCTCGCCTGAAACCTCTCGCACGTTTTCCTGATTATCTGCCACCGGCTGCTGCGTAATCAGAGAGGGAGACTCGGGGGAGGTAGAAGACTCTGACACCTCCAATAAATTAGGTTCATCTCTCATAGCTAAGTCCACTTCCTCATCCTGGCTACCCTCAAAATCACTCAACAATGCAGGCTCAAATCTCACTGCCAGATCCTCTTCACTCGAGCTCACGTCTGCCAATGGACCAGATTCAAATCCCGGAGTCACAACACGTATGTATATTAAATTTCTTTGCTGCCCATCTTGCCAAGCTGACTACAGTTGGCTTGCAGTCATTCAATAAAAATACCATATAAGGTGTATAAAATACCACATAAAACATTAAAGCAATAACTAAGAACCATACATTTAAAAATTCAGATAAAATTTGATCAGCCATAATGGAAATGAAGGGAACAAAATGTACAAAAAGAGAAGGTGGAGGTCTGTGTAATTAATTAGCACACACACTCTCTCTCTCCCTCCCTCTCTCCAAAACAAGAAGACTAAAAAATGGGATAGCTCTTTCAGAATTTGAAGCAGAGATGAGGCATTAACATTTTACCATTTCTTGATTAAGATTTAAATAAATTTATAAGAGTCAGATGCAATAGCCCTAGTCCGTTATGGCTCTTCCTTTAAAAGCCACTTTGGGGGCTATAGCAAGTCCTGAATGAAGTCCTGGGGATGCCTCACTCATCTAACACACCTGTTGTGCTGCTTATCCTCTGTAAGTGCTTGGATATTAGTGGGATTGCTTGTCTCCAATTGACTCTTCCATTAAGCAACTAGAGGTAAGAAAGTTAACTGCTGTACAAAAAGGCCTGTTTGACTTAGCAACCTAACCTTCAACGAAACAACAGGTGAGGTAATGCAAGGTGGAATACCACTAGCAGAGAATAAAAGGCCAGGCTATATAGGATTCTGTCAGAAGATCTCCAGTTGTCATGCTTCCATCGACATCCGCTGAGTACTCGCGTCTTCCCCAGCTCTGTGCATTAACACTTTTGTAGCTGAGCAAGAGCACAAGAGAGCGAGTTTACATTTCTCAGTGTGTAAAGCTCAAGCAGCTGTAACTATCAAAGTTTATGTAGTTTAACAGAGAACCTTGGTATGCTGTGCATTCCCTTATTTCAATGTATCCCTGCTGACCAAAGTAACGTGCTTCAAAGCCTTAGACTTCTTGATCTATAATCTTGACTACCTGAAAGTAAAAAGTAAAGGAACGAAATATATAAGGAGATGACTTTGCAATAGTACTTACCCCACGGTGATGTCAAAGATGTTACTTCCTACAGAACTGGAGACTGCCATGTCCCCTAGTCCTTTTCGTGCCACAATGACACTGGTGATTAGGTCAGGGATGGAGGTGCCAGCAGCCAAGATGGTCAAACCCATGATTTCTTCACTGATCCCGATGGTCTCTCCTACCTAAATAGAGAAAGAACTACTGAAATCATTTGCAAAATACAGGCAGTCCTCAACTTACGATCTCAATTGAGCCCAACATTTCTGTTGTTAAGTGAGACATTTGTTAAGTGAAAATTATGGTCTTTTAATTTTATTTTGATAATGAGATTTCTTACCATTATAATGTTTAATTTATTTAGACAGCTGAATTTCATCGTTTGGTTCTTCCCCATACTATAGGAGACTCTGGAAATTTATTTTGGATTGCAAAATGTAGTTTTGAAACCACTTCAGCTCTCAGTCCTGACATCCCCATTCCCTGTGTGTGTGTGTGTGTCACACCCAATTATCAAGATGGAAAACTAAAATCAGTAAAAAGCTTTACTTTTAAAATGCCATTGGAGAAAATGCATTAGCATGCCACCTAGTGAAATATTTAAACTGCAATTTTTATTCATTTATGAAATTTGGAGGCAACTCTAAGTGACTCTAGGCAACTTACATTCAAAAATAATGTTCAATATTGAATCAATCAATGCAATTAATTAAATATAAGCCAAAACATAAGAGCAAATCCAACAAATAGCTCACCTGATGTGCCCACCAGACCATTAGATAAGAAAATATAGCTATCCAAGAGATGGATCCAAAAAATGTGAAAGGGAAAAACTTTTTGGATGACTGAAAGAGAATAATAATAAAAATGTTAAGTGTACACATTCTGTAATATCATAAGCCTTTCCACTTGAACATAGTATATACAATACAGTGTGGTTGGGTTTATCAATTTCAAACCAAATTTCATCAAATTAATATGGATCCCATCCATAAAAAAGTACTATATTATTTGGGATTGCATGCATTAGATAAAATTCAGTTTCCTATGCCGCTATGATAGACAGAGGAAAGGTGTTTCTCTACTTAATAGCTATATAAAATTATGAATGCTATGATTGCATTCAGTAACTAAAAGCAAAATCCTTTTCATTCAGTTTTGAACTATTTTGTCAGAAAATTAGAAATCCATATAATAACTTCAAGAAAGGACATAAACTAGTATTTATATTTATCGTTCTATTTCTTATTAGCTTTTTTGTTCTAAAACACTGATTTCTCATTAAAACACAGTTCTGGCAACTGGAACTCTTCCATGTTGATAAAATTTAGGCAATTTTAGTTTTGATCCTTTTTGTAATGATTCACAATATGGAATTCACATTTTCCCCTGCTGCTGTCGAGAATAATTTGATGTGATTATATACCCCTTGTTTCCTCTATTACCAAATCACTTACAACCAGTCAGTGAGATTTGCCAAGTTTTGTGACTACTTGTGCCAAACGTGATTTCTTTCTTTCTTTCTACCTATTGAAATCAAATTCATGTTCAATTCCAATCTTTATTACTGTATAATCACAAAGCCAACAATTAGATACAAATTGAAAGGAAAAATGGAAGCTTAAAATAAGAACAATTGATGTAATTTTTTCATACTTGAGGAAAGATGAATGGTGCATAGAGAGGCACAAACTCGGGCAACCCAGGAAGATACATCTGAACAATGCTTAGATGGGGAGAACGACAAATATAAGTAATACTCTGTTAGGTAATTATTTCTAGACAGAATGGATAAAAGCCTGCAGAAAGAGCAATAAAAGAGCATGTAGCTCAAGGACTTTTTAAATGCCCTAATAAAAAGTGATGCATCTAGTCCAGGGGAGTCAAACTCAAGGCCCATGGGCTGGATCTAGCCCACGGAGCTGACCTGGAAAAGGGAAGGACTGACCTGCAGTCCCTCTGCCAGTGAAAGCGGAGATTCCCGAGCTCCATTTTCGCTAGCAGAGTGCTGCAGGAGGCCGTTGCAGCCGAAAACGGAGCTTGCGAGACTCTCCATGATCGGACTATCTGAGGGATCCGCTTACATCAGCCTGTCCCATTAGATCTGGTAGAAAAGACATGTTAGGAGAAGTTAAGGGAAATACATTTTGTGTGTTCCAGGGGACATGCCTTCTGTGCCATGGTGCTCACCTTATGGTACAACCCCGCCTCCCAAATTACATCAGCTCCATCCCTTTTGATATTCCGGAAGTCCCTCAAGACCTAGTTATGTTATCAAACTTGGGGATCCCAGGAATCCAAAGACATGCTTCAATAGCTCCATTGCTAAGGTGGCCATTTTTCTTCTCTCTTTGCTTAGGGTTTGTATATTTGTTTTTACAACATTTTTCTTTCACTTTGGAGGTTTATATCTTTATATTTGTTGTTTATACGTTAGTTTTTTTTTTATTGCTTGCTGTATGTTGCCCAGAGTCACCTTTTTGTGAGATGGGAAGCTATACAAATTTGATGAATAAAATAGAACCCAATCTTGCTCCGGGTGATCTGAGGGGGAAGCTGAAGAAGGGAATCTAAGTTCAAGATACCTAAGAGGTCTTTTGCCTACTCTGGAAGACCATTTATTCCAAACTTGCCTTTTGAAATCAATGACTCTGAAAGGAGCTTAGACTGTGAATGGATCTTGTTAGGATTTAAAGTAATGTTAAATTATAGCAGAAGCTTTAGATTTGCTCTTGATGGAAAAATTGTTGGGTGTCTCATAGTTCAGGGAGAAAATTTCTTCTGCATATGAAGTCTAATAGACATCTAAAGAAGCAGGCATGCAGACAAACATAAAAGAACTATTAATACAATATTTTATAGGTTGCCATTAAATATTTATACAGGTAAATGGCAATGTATTCACTGTTATTGTCTGCCAGGCAAGGCCTCCAAAAGCTCAAGCCAAATGTCATTTATCATGATATTTTTTTTTATCAAGTATTTTCTCTCCCAAGCAATCTAATGAAAGCTGAAAATGAACTTATGTACATATGCGCAATAATAGTATCAAGGCTAGATCTGTCCTTTACAAACATACTTTACACTTCAATTCATGTATAAAAGTTAAAACAGTCATTCTCACTGGATTTCTAACATCAGGTAGAGTCACCCATAATGGAAAAACGATAGGCAAAATAACCAGATACGTAAGCTGTTTCCGGGGCGTATCAGGCCAGGCTAGGCTGAGGGGCTGACCATCGTCCTCATCTTCCTGTTGTGGGGGGAAAAAGACAATATTAATTTAAATGAAAAATGTATTTTTTTAATTTAAAGGAAGTCTACAACAAGCTGCCTTCAATTGCTATTGGGAAAAAATAAAATAAACTGAAGAAAAATAATATCCAGCAATGCCATAAAATGTATACCAGATTTTGAAGGAGAATTTTGCTTATTGAGGTATTTGTGTATATGCTATCTGTGTTCATCAATGTAAGTGGGGAGGGAAATATCTGCCTTGCAACATAGACCAAATCTGGAAATAAACACCACAAAAAACACTGGAACTTTATTGTTATAGGGTGTTATAACAGAATCTTGAATCAAGACTTGACAATCTTCATTTTTTTCCTCCCTCCTTCCTTTATATCCTACACTAAGCTGATTTTTTTTACATAATGGTTGTTGAATTCCTTCTTCAAGGCCATCTCCATAAGTTGGACTAAATGATTAATAAAGTCCTTTCAAACTTCTTCTAGGATTCTATGTAAATCAGATGCTCTTGTCTTATTGTTGGCTTTCCAAAGCACTTTTTTTCTGTTATGGAAATGGTGGAATAAAACTTTATCTAAGATTATGGTACATCTTACATTTTATGTTCAATATTCTCTAAAATATTTATTTTGCAAAAATAAAGACGAGTTTCTATCATTGATTATGTACTTGTTCCAAACACAGAATCCATTTGTCTGTATGCTTGGAAAACTACTCAAATTGTACTTTATACTGTGCATTATATTTAACAATTATTTTCCTACTCAGACTTTCTCATGATATAAGAACAGTAATGGAATGTATGAATCAATTCTCCAAAATTATATCGCTGTACTACTAAATTTATCCTTTCAGACATGAAAACTGTACATCCTACTTAAATATATTTGCTTAAATATATTTGCAAAAAAATTTAATGGAGAGAAAAATGTTGTATTTCTTTTCCTTTCTGCCCACTATATGCTTTTCTCAAAGTCACATGTACATATATGTATTTAGTATGCTAAATTCAACATGGGGAATAATATTTGAAAGTAGCTTACTTTGATAAAAACCAGACAAATGCAAAAAAGTTTATATAAACTGTGCAGATTATATTTTCTATTTGGGCTTCAGTGATTCAACAAGAGTTGCTATGCAGTCATAACTTTCATACCAATGTATTAAAACAGATAAACCTAACTTCCAGGACTACAGAGTACAAATGGTGATGCACTATTTACATGGATAATGTGCTAGAGATGTATAAACATTATAATGGTTTGATGTCCAGTTTTGTAACTCCAGAAATAACCTTATTTACTCTGGGATCCTCTGAGATATATTTTGATCCAGTTTGTTCCTAGAGCAGGAGTAGATTGAGAAAAATAGACTATTCCCAGGCAATATATGACTTAATAATATTTCTTCCTAAATACAACAAAGCTGGTGGTCAAAGCTTGAGAGCAGGGAGAAATCAAACTTTAATTCACTGGTCTTTTCCACAAAATAAAACAGTTGTTACTCCTTTCTTCAATGTAGATAAGCCCATGGCTGTATTGCAAGATATTCTTTTTTTCTCTCCTGAAGGAGAAAACTGATTTATTTTTTGGAACACCTGTGAGATATCAATTGGCTGAGATAATACACATAACTCTTTAATTGCAGTCATTTCAGTTTTGAGTGACAGATTCACTGTGCACACAATGGAAAAGGAGTTAAAGAACAGAATCCAACCTATTAACTCCATTAAAAACCTAGACGGAAAACTGATTTCCTCTTCATTGAAACTAATTATAGTATGGCATTAAGTACAGATTGAAATAAATTACATAAGCACAGTTTGCTCTTCTGTTTATCCTTTTAAACCAAAAAATGGCTATTATGCTGCTAAAAGAAATTTAATACCAATGTGACAGGCCTTATAAGAGTCATAATACTCCAGCTAAGACTAATGACCTCTGAATTTCACCCATTTAAATGTATATTTTCTACTCCAACACCCCCTCAAAAGCTGTTTTTAGCACTATATTGTATGCACAGAATCACACAAACACAACTGCCTAGACAAAATTTAATAAAGTTTAGGTTGCTTTGGTAAAAGAGGTCAAATATGAATGTAGAGACACTTCCTACAAGAACTTTTACTGATATAAACTAATCAACACTCTGGTGTGCCAGGGCCCTACTGAATAACAGTTGTTCAATAACATACGTAATGATCATATAGCACATCATGAAAGCCTTGCTTCCTTGTTAGTATAGGCTGCCTGTTTCTTTTACTTAACATTATCTTTGTGATGTGAGGCACACATATTTTTCTTTCCTTGCTGGTTTCCATAGAAACTGATAAAAAAGGAACATGCCTGAGTATGAGGAGATGAGAATATGAAGTTGATTATTTTTAGGAAAGTCAGAAGTGAAAATAATTCAGCTAATTTTGAATCTCACCTTCTCTTAAAGTCAACAAATTGTTTCTTATTTCAATAGTTCATCTCTTATTTATAAACAAATCTCTAAAACCTTGTCATTTCAGTCCTGATCAGTAAAAGTCCTCCATTAAGGGTTACCAGAGATAACATATTTATTTTAAACAGATGAAATAAACCATTCTTATATTCCTTTATTTTACCTCTAACAATCTTATTGTTTAACCCCTTCAAATAATATCCTAGAACTTGTTTTTTTGTAATTTTTTCTTTGTTCCTTCTCACAAGATTCTTCAAAGCTTTAACAAGTCTCTTTTGTAAGTCCAATCTGGAAAGTTATCCAGGTCATCCTCTTGGTTTGTTGTTTGTATGTCCTTTTTAATTAAAACATCATTTTTTTGTAGCTCCAGTGTAGCATCTTTGTCAATATGTAACCTGTCATTTTTAAATTCACTTTCAGATCAGCCTCAGTCTTCTCCAGTAAAACTCGTTCCTCTTGTACAACATCATTTAAACATAGTCTATCTATAGAGACAAACACTCCTAAAGTTACCTTCTGGGTCCATTGTTCAAATATATTCTTATTATGTCCAATCAATGTTATTCTGTATAAGTAAGTCAAAGTTCTTCTCCTTTATTTGTAATATTTAGTATCTTCTAGACTTGTTCCCTCTAGAACAAGGGTGTCAAACTCGCGGCCTGTAGGCTGGATGAGTCACATGCTAGCCACCCACATTTTGGTGAAGAGAAAAAAATTGTGATACATCACACAACAATGCGATGCTGCGAGTTTTGACACCCCTGGTCTAGAACATTTAAAGTCGTATCCAATCATCTTTTTTTCAAAGAACTAAAAGTATTTTCCCATGGAAAATTCTTATAAGAAGTATTAATTAATTTCAAAATTAATTAATTTCAAAATCTTATTTCTGGACCTTGACCATTTGTAACTTTATAAAATCAAGTTTTTTGTTTATTCCTTTTTTTAAAATTAGAGATTCCATTATAAATATAAAACTAATTGCAACTTTGAAAGATAAAACAGGTTAAAAGAAAAAAACTTCCCTCTTTATTCCAGCAAGCATAAATAACATCTCTTAAATGTTGTTTAACATCTCTTATCACCACACATAAAATCTCTTCATCCCATATCTCACCTCATTCTCTATAAACAAATCTTTAAAGCCTTATCATCCATCTTAATCAGCAAAAGACTATTAAGAGTTTCCAGAAATAACCACATATCTATTATAAACCTGTTTCTAAAGAAAACCCAAACACTTGAAATCTTCTCTTTTCTATTTGTCTCATTTTTTTATTTTTAAACAAATCCCCCAAACCTCACTATTTAAATCTAATCAGTAAAAATTTAATAAATATGTCAAAGGTAACAATGTAACTGTTTTAATCAATCAGATAAACTTAAAATGCAACAAACCTCTTTCCCATATAGCAATAGCACTTAGACTTATATACCTTTTCCCAGTATTTTACAATAATCTCTAAGCGATTTACAGAGTCAGCATAATTGTCCCCAACAATTTGGCTCCTCATTTCACCAACCTCGGAAGGATGGAAGGCTGAGTCAAACGTGAGCCCCTCAGGATCGAATTCCTGGCAGTTGGCAGAATTAATCTGCAATACTTCATTCTAACCTCTGCACCACCACAGCTCTTATAACTCTTATCTATAAACAAGCCCTTAAAACATTGTCATCCAGTCCTAGTTAAAAAAATCCATTAAACATTAGCCAGGATTGCAACTTGTCTATTTAATCTAGGTTTAAAAAAAACACGTTATATTTTTTTCTCCTTACTCCCAAAGATCTTGGTCTCCAAAATCTTTACCCTCTTTGTTATTCTTATCTTCATACTTTCCAGATCTTCAGCATTCTTCCTGTATTGTGGTGACCAGAATTAGACACAGTATATCAGAGTGGTCTGAGCAGTGCAGTGTAGAGCAGAACTATTATTTCTTATGATTTTGATGCTATAGCTCTACTGATGTAGCCTAAAAAGCCTACATTTTGGCAGCTGGAACAAATTCCTGTTAGCATACAAGGTGCCTTTGGGCAGAATTCCACAATGGCAAGCAGTAATATCAAATCGATTCTTCACTTGCTGTCCAGTTATACTTTTGATTTTTAACTGTGCCAATGTTTAAGGCATTGCCTTTACGGTGTTCAGTCTCATGTGTAGTTACTGCATAACAATCTCAATGACCTTTTCTATTGCTGACCATGATGGAATTGAAGAATGTTCTGAAGAATTGCTTTAATATTCAGAAATTGTCTAGGTTCCTACTAATCTCTTGAGTTGCAAGAAAATAGAAAGTTGATCCTAGTTATTTGGGATAAACCCTCAATGCTAAAATAAATTGTTGGGAATCTGTGAGGCCTGAATAATTATTCAACATCTGCAAGATAAATTGGTTTGTCACTGTTTGTTTATAGGGCAGGCAATGATTTCTTGTGATGGTTTGGTAAAATTAACATCAATGGTGATAGATAATCAGGTTGTTGATCAGAGGGATACGCAAATCCTTTGTAGCTGGAATTTCATAATAATTTCAGTGGAAAGATTTTTATCGAAAGGAAATATATCTAGAAACCAAAGGCAAGTAGAATTAAATAGTCAAGAGGCATCAGTAATTCCTTGACTAATAATTGTTTGTCTAATGATAACTCAAATTAACAATGGCATCCCAAAAAGTCAGTTACAACCTAAATTCAAATGTATAACTGTCGCCCTGCCCATGTAATTATGTCCTTGCAATTCGGATGCTTGTGTGAATCATCCAAGTGTGAATGTGGACAATGAATCTTCAGTGACACGTTACACTTCATGGTCCTGTACGCTATGAAGATTGTCAATCAGCTCTATGTAGTTTGATGCTGTGTAGTTGCCAAGAAAATTCTGAATAACATCCTTGCTTTCCAGGTGATTTTCTCTGGCTCCACTAACTGATCTTCAAACTGCTTGTCACAGAACTGATTTGTAGACCAATAAAAATGCCTTCCTTAATCTTGGCCTCAGTTATTCTAGGAAACATCTGTCTCAAATAATGAAAATCTTCACCATCCTTGTCCATTGCTTTCACGAAAATTTTCATCGGTCCAAGTTTTATGTGAAGTGAAGACAAAAATATATTTGTTGGATCAGCAAAGTGGTTCACGCACCACATTTTTCTATCCTGGAACCAAATTCTTTCCAAGTGGCCATTTCTTTTTAATGTAATTATCTTGCTCTCATGCACAGCTGCCCCATTCACATATGTAACAACAGTACTTGGTATCAAAGCTGCAGCAGTCACTGTTTTCCAATTGTACTTGCTGTACTGGATGTACTTCAAAACAGTTCCATATTTTTGTATGCTTCTTTCATGTGCGCAGCAAAGCCAACAGGTACCAAAGGATGAACACTGCCGTTGTGTAAAAACAATTTCTATAAAATGGCATGTGATAAGTTAAATTATAGGTTATTTTAATGATTAACAGCTAAAAATTTGTAAGAAACATCCAAAGTATTCATGAAGTAAAATCTTTGTTGTCCAGTGTTTCTAGAAAAAAACGTGATTGGTTAAGTTGGATTTACACTTATAAACTTGTGATTACTTTACAACCATATGACTCAACTTATGACCATGGTGACTTGACTTACAGCCGTAGTATGTATGGTTATAAAATTGGATTTGGTCATACGATGTTTCAATTTATTATCTCAATAACTTATGTCAAAAATTCTAGTCTCAATTGTGAACATACGTCAAAGACTAACTGTATTTGAAAGTATCATGCCCCCATCAGAGTCTGAATCCGAGGAGGAAGATGAACAGTCATCAGGGAGTGGGAGAGTGGTTCCGTTGGCTGTGGGGGAAACTGGGGAAGGGCAAAGTCAGGCTGGGCACAGCAGGGAAGAGGTAGAACAAGGGAGAGGGGGTTCACAGGAACACCAAGGCCCACCCCCTCTTCATCCTAGGACACGCAGGGAAGAATGGAGAAGAGAACAACGTGGGTTGAATGGCTTACAAGGGAGGAAAGGGCCCTGATTCCCTTCACAAGGCACAACTGGGGAGGGAGCTTAAAGGAGAACCAGTTGGGAGGGCCATTTGTCGGGAACAAATGTTGAGTTTATCTAATGTTGGCTGCTGTTATCTGAGTTCCTGGCATCCTCCAAACTGGTTGGATTTACTGCCGTGTTACTTCATTTCTGGAACTTCTTCTCTTGCTCTGCCGGATTTATTACCTTATCTTGCTTTGTTGGATTTGTAGTTTAAAGTTTTCTGTTTACACTGTTTTGGATTGGAATATCTGCAGCTAAAGGCTGTTGGAGGTTCCTGGGAGAGTTTTTCTCCAGAGCGGAGGGTATTCGGGACATTGGGGGCAAAGTTGGAGCTAATAAAGGGACATCTACTTATTATCTGGCTGAGTTGCCTTTGTGCCACGCCCCGGGTCATCACAGAAAGCCAAGGCTGGTTATGAGGAAATCAGTTATTTTCAGGCCAAAGAAATCATATAAATATCAAAGAAATGAGGGAAAGGCTGAGAGAAGTAGGCTAAGAATCTAAGAATTTGGAGGGGGAAACGAAGATAAGGAGGAAAAGACAGTGATTGATGTATTGATTCCTATGTTGTGCTGTAGGAAAATCTTGTCTGTGTTTGTCTGTGGTATGTGCGTCTGCGCACACATATATGTATGTTTGTATGTGGTGTGACATTTCTTGTTTACATTAGAATAATAATGTATCTGACTATTTTGAACCTCTGATGTTTCTGCTGTTACTAAATACAGATCGATTTATAAAGGAGAATATTTATAGATCAGGGCTGAAACGAGGGGTCCTTGGTGCTCTCTCTGAGTCAGTTGATTTCTTGTATCTGTTTCATTACACAAACTAGATAATGTCATGAACGCTCAAGGTTCATGCAAGAAAACAAGCAAGCTCAGAGAGCTTTGGGGATACCACAGATTGACTTTCTAGAGAATAAATATCAATAGCCATGTGAAGACTGATATTGTGGTGCCCTTGGACATCTACTCTTGATCACAGTAATGTATACACAGCAATAATGTCAAGGATCTCACATTCTCAGATTAATTCTAATTTTAGTTGTGTGCAATTGTAGACAGCAGGCTTTGCTTTGTCATGTTGAGGACTGGTAACCCAGCAACAGGGCAAGTCAATAAAAAACTTTCTATTTGTCTAGAGTGTAAGACATTTGTAGTGGAATGTCTTGAGAACATCTTGCTCCTAGCATTCCACAGATAGTGCATAACTGACACATTATCTTGCTCACAGAGTAATGATGAGAACAATGCAGCTCTGGGATTTTAACATAAAGGCTATTGCTCACTTTGATAGATCATGGATTAACATGCCTAGTGCACTTCAGAACAGGGAACTCGTTCTGTTCATTATTCGTAGGGGTTTGATTGGTGTTTTATCCTTGTAAGCTGCCTGGAGTCACCGAGAGTGTGACCATATAAATTTTCTTAATAAATAAATAAATAAGCGTGCATGGTGAAAAGATAGGGTCAAAGATGAATGGCTTATTAATGAATGTAGATTGAATACAAAAAAAGTCCAAAATAATACTAAGGTGGCCTTGGTCAAATGGACAGCATGAATAAAGATTAAGTTGCAAAACAATGGTATGAAGAGTGAATGGGTCAAGGGGAAAGAGCCAGTTTAGTCCAGCGGTTAAGGTACCAGGCTGGAAATCAGGAGACTGTGAGTTCTAGTTCTGTCTTAGGCATGAAAGCCAGCTGGGTGCATTTGTCTCTTAGGCTACAACATCAGACTTGGGCAACAATGCAATAGTTCAACATGTTTTTTAAAAAGTATATATATTGCAGTGCACTATTAATATACAGTAAGCTTCTATGAAGCTACAATTCATCTCCAAGCCATTAAAAACAAGGGTATATTTTCCTTCTTTTGATAATAAGAACACCTTCCCAATAACTTAAGTAATTTAAGTAATTAATTTAATATGATAATACTCACAGAGAGCCCTATATTATTAAATCCTAGTTTTACATAGCCTCATAATCCTAATGGTAAGTTTATAGCTTCCAATAAACTTGGTTTGTAAAGATACTGTGCATTGTCTCCATGTAGGTCTCAAGGGTAAATTTCCATTAAATTTGCATTTAAAGCACTGATTTTCAACTCCCAAGTTGCAAATATTGTTGGAGTACAATGCCCTTTACCCTTGATCATTGCCCATGTTGTTTGTGAATGATGTAGCTGAAGAGAATAATATGTGAGAACCAAGGGCACTGGATTCCATAAGGTAACTTTGCATTATTTGGAAGGCCAAAAAGTGACCTCACATTCCCAAAATAAAAGAAAGAGAGAATGCATCTTTCTATGGTTCACAAATACAAACGGCCTTCATTTTTCAGACTCTGATAATTCTAGGATAACGTTTAAAGCACAAAGCACATTTAACAGGGGAAAAAAACAAGAATGAAAAAAATGATACCTCTTCTGCACCAACAGCACTTCCATTTTGCAGTGGTCCATCACTGGGTGGTGTCACTTCAACCTCAATTTTTTCTGAAGAAAGAAATGTAAAACTGAAAACCAATCAGTCTTTTGTTCAATTTATAAATCACACAACATCACTTTGATTCTGGGCTAATTTGGACATTGCCCATGCATTGGTTTGATTGAACAATTGAATGCAAGTATCTTATTTTTTAAAGTAAGTTCAAGACAAAATGCAGAGAGCTCAGTACCCTATATATGACAAACAAACTGAAATGTTGACATGGGTTGAAATACCTGTCCTATATTAGGTGTCATTACTCTGAAAAACTGGTTTAAGTAATCTTATTGGGAAATGTAGGTTTAACATATAATTTGTCTTATCTATTCAGTATTCCAGTTAAATATTGGGGGGTGGGGGGGAAAGATCACTCAAGCCTTTTTCCTCAGGAGTCAGTTATAACAATAATCGTGTTTTAATTCAGTACAAATTAAATTGGATAAACAAGTTGGTGAACTGCAAGTGAGACAATCTACTTGGCCATCCTATATGTGACAAAATGGAGTAGCCTAAATTTAAAGATAATTAAAAATGAAAAAGATTTGGAAAAATTATGAAGTTCTTCATATCTGCTTTCATTTGAGAAAATGCTTGTCACCCATTTCAAACAAGTGACACTGTGTGGTAAACAACCATAAAACAATTTAAGCAATTACAGTATAATACAAAAATTAATATACACAGCAGCAAGAAAACTATCAACATAGGTTGATAGTTATAATATAGACAGGAAATGGGGTCCTATGCACATTTGGGGTCCCAGACCTGGGCACAAAATCAGATCTTCACAGCCTTACAAAAAGCCAATAGAATCAAGGTCATCATAATGTTTGAAGAGACAAAATTACAGAAGGCAGGGGCTACAGCAAAGAAGCCAAGCTATTGCTTGGCTGACAGGACCTCTAACATGCTCAACCTATAGAACCAAATTGGATGGGTAAAAACACCTAGGAGAAGACAATCCATCAGGTAACCTGGTCCAAAGCCATAAGGATTTAAAAGGTGACAACTAGCATCTTGAATGGCTCCTGGAATCACACTTGCAACTCACGTAGTCATGATGTTACATGAATTGAGTATCTGACACCTATGCAGTTGCATTTTGCAATATTTAAAGCTTCTGAATACTTTTCAAGAGCAGCATAGGAATTATAATATATAATAGTCTCATTATTGACCTAACATAAGTTTACTTGCATTCAGATGTATATCACAATGATACATAAACAACTTTGCAATATATTGTAAAAGTTCCAGTGGAACTTTCCAATAAATTAACATATCAGAAAAACATTATAGGAAGATAGCCATGTTAACCTTTGGTAATAAAAGAAATATCTGTTTTGAAGAAAACAGTGCTGATCTCTTCTACTTACCAGTATTTTTGGCTCTTCCATTCCGTTGTTCACCATCAATTTCTGGGGACTTTTTGGCCATCTTATGAAGAATAGATGCCCTTTCTTTGAACTTTCCTACAAAATATACACATCTTTGTTAAAGCATAGTTATTTCTCAGCTAATGCCTCACTTTTGATTCATTCAGTGGTAGCATGTCACTCTGGTTTCTCCTAACTTGGTCTGCTCCCTACTCCAAACTTTTCCCAGCAGATAGAATAAGTATTTCATTTCAAAATATGAAATAGACTTAGGCTTTCCTATTATCCTAAACTAGATAGTTTCAAACATGATTGTAGAGAATAAGCACGGAAGAATAGCTACCAATCTTAGTATTTGTAGGGGAAGGCAAAAGAGTCTGTTTTGGTTCTCTCTCTCTCTTTTTTAACATGTCTGGGTTACAGATTACTCACTTATTTCCTTCCTGAAAAATCAAAACTCCTGATTTTTACATTAATCTAAAAAAATTAATAGTTTATTACATCAGAAGTAATAAACCATTGAATAGGAGATGATAAGCATATACCTGAAAGCTTAGATACAGCCTCATTATGAAATAACAATATTTGAGAAGCGTAATAGTCACTAATACAATTGTTTTTTCCCAGGTAGGACACTGGCACACATATTCTTTCAGGAGAATTGCTATTATGATAGAATTAACACCTCAGAGTTATATTTCAGTTATAATTACACTATTTTTCACAGAACAATATATTTAGTTTACCAAACACAATTTGAAAACATATCAGCATTTAAATAAAGGTAATACAACAAGATATCTTGTTGATGACCCAAGCTCTGTAAAGGACCTTGGAATACTCACCTCTAATGATCTAAGTGCTAGAGCCCACTGCAACTACATAGCCAAAAAGGCATTAAGAGTTGTTAACCTAATCCTACGTAGCTTTTTCTCTGGTAATATCACACTACTAACCAGAGCATACAAAACATTTGCTAGACCAATATTCGAATACAGTTCATCAGTCTGGAACCCACATTACGTATCTGATATTAGCACAATTGAGAAAGTCCAGAAATATTTCACAAGAAGAGTTCTCCACTCCTCTACTCATTGTAGAATACCTTATGCCACCAGACTTGAAATTCTAGAACTAGAAAACCTTGAATTACGCCGTCTTCGGTCTGATTTAAGCATGGTATATAAAATCATACATTGCAATGTCCTACCTGTCAATGAATACTTCAGCTTCAACCATAACAACACAAGAGCACACAATAGATACAAACTCAAAGTTAACCGCACCAAACTTGATTGCAGGAAATACAACTTCAGCAATAGATGTAGTCAATGTCTGGAATACTCTACCTGACTCTGTAGTTTCTTCCCTAAACCCCAAAAACTTTAACCTTAGACTGTCTACTATTGACCTCACCCCTTTCCTAAGAGGTCTGTAGGGGGCGTGCATAAGCGCACCAACGTGCCTACCATCCCTGTCCTATTGTTTCTCTTATTCTTCTTTTATTTTTCTTATATGTACCCATTTCATGTATTCACAACTATGTATACACTTATACTTATTATCTTGTAAACAATTGGCAAATCAAATAAATAAATAAATAAATAAATAAATAAATAAATATACAACAATACTTCACAGGATACACAAATATTACCCTTCAAGAAAAGAAAGTCAGGCTATTTAAATAGTTATTTCAAAGAAAAATGCTGAAGACAGAAATAGATAAGTCTGGTTATTCCTTTCATTTAACATATAAATGGAAAAGTCAAACCTAAAATAATAGCATCAACTTCTCAAATAACATACATTTGCATTTGAATAGAAAATCAGTAGTGAAAAATGCATAAAGCAAAAATGTAAATTTACTCTCCTGGAACTTGAACCATCTCATTATGTGGTTAGTTGTATAATGGTGCAATACTGCAGGTACTGTTCCTTGCCATCATTAGAACTGACATATAGATTGTTGCTGAGTGATAGCAGCAGACTGTCATTACACTTATACTTCCAAAAATGATATGATATGACATGTAATTCCATGTTAACCTTTCAGACATATTAGAGGTCTAGGAGAACCAGGAAAACACAAAATCAGATGGTCCTTATCTGAGATGAATAAGTTTGTCCCTTGAAGAATTTGTCAGGAAATCAAATAGCTTTGCTTCCTTCCTCTGGTTCAGCCATTGTTTGTTCAAATAGCTATCAGCCCATTTAACATTAGAATACCATAACTATCAAGAAAGATTAGGTTAAGAAAGTGAAATGTTGACAGAAATATTTACTCTTAGATTTGTCAAATATAAGTGTTCTTTAAAAAATGGAAAGAAAAAGCAAGAGTTACCTTATGGTAAGATGGGTGGCCAATAAAATTTATAAATAAATAAATGGAAGAGCAGCCTGATTTTTTAAAAATTATTCAAAGACTTAGGTTAGTACCATATTTTTTGGGTATAGTACCATATTTTTTTTCTTTAAGATACTTCCCATAAAGTAATTGTGATCATTTTTGAAAGAAGATATATTACCAAGGAGAAATTAAAAAAAAAAGCTGAGACATTTGAAACAAAGTATAAGGATGTCAGAAATGGCAACATATATGTGGTGTCATCATGATGCAAATATAACTGATGCAAATATGCAAGCTTGTGTGATGAAGTTGGAATGTGTGTTTGGGCATTTGCTCCCTATTGCCCCTCCAGAAAAGCAATAGTTAAATACAAAGATTTCGGAAATGATGTGGTCCTTTAAAGAAGAAACTATTCTGTAGCATTGCCATTCTCATTTCCTGTTTTAAACATATGCAGACAAGGAATATGTTTTTAGGTAAACAACTATAGATTAATTAAAAAAGAACTGAATTCCACACTGCATTCATCAACAAACACTTTTTAAAAAACACATGCGTATCTGGTTAATAGAGGAAAGATTTACATGAGTTGAAAAGAAATCAGAGTTCTAACAAGGTTTGAGCAGCTGGGACAAACTTGATAGGGACAGTAAAGGGAAATTGGAAGGTGGGGAAAAGATTAAACAATTTTCTCTTTCTCTCCTGCTCAGATTCTTCTGTATATCTGCCATCTTCATTGTACTTCCTTAAAATTGTAAGAAAAACATATCCAGGTGAAATTTTGATCTTAATCCAATGTTGGGCTAGGCAGAACAGCAACACCACCTTTTATATATCAGAGAAATATGATATTGTTTTGCAAGTACACTGAAAAGGTCACAGACTCCTGGATAAGTAGCAGTGATGCTACATAAACACCATCAAAGCCGAATGGCCCTTCAACAGAGAAATATATCAGGATGAAAAATGGAGTCACCTAGGTTTTAAAAGCTGCTGCTCCCCTTCTGCTGCCTGTGGAATTACAAAAGGCCTAGGGAAAACAGACTAAGTACTAAATCAAATCAATTTGATGCTCCTCAGTTTCTCTCTATTTCACATGATTTTGCAAAATGATTGTCCTAAAATATTGTTAAACCAATAGCATACACGACTCAGATATTGTCCTTTCATTCAGTGAAGACTTTCTGAATAGCAAGTGACAGTTCAGAATAATAATTATGCAGTTTAAAAAAAATATAAAGATAAAATTAAGGAAAAATAATTTTCTTGAAGTTCAAATTGAGCTTGAATTTCAGTACAGAAAGAACTGAGAGTATTTCTGGTGTACTTTTTGTCCCTTAGTCATGTACACTGTTAAGTAGATGTTCATTTAAATACAGTAATACAGTTCTATAGTATGATTGGCTTCCAGAATTCAAGACTTGAACCTATTTCTATTTTAGTAACATGATAGTGATATTCAGTGCTTCTCATTTTCTAAAATCTCTGTGATGACATTTATACACTAATTCTTCTGATGTTCAATTCTTATGCACCTACTATAGAAAGCCAGAAAATGCAGCAGATCAACCTGTTCATGCATTCATGTGCTCTCCTAAATACATGAAATTTAATATCATTTTCTAAAATGTACAAGGCATATAATTAATTTATAGGAAATTTGGCAAAAACACTAATATTTACAAATATCTATTTGTGGAACTAAAAAGATCAATTTCTAACTTTTGAATATAAAAAACAATAACTACAATGAACAATTTTCCTAAATGTTAATAAAAGTAAATACGCTTATTTGAAGAATGCAGGGTTTAAAATATATACAATATTTATCTATCAAACATTCATCAATATTATATGTGCTCTTAATAATATGTTGATCGTATATGCTGCATGAAAATAAAATTAAAAATGCAAGTTAGTAAAAAATATTAAGAGTTAAAAATGTTAAAATGGTAACACATCACATTATGCCACTGATGTCATGCAGAGAGGAACTGAAAGAAAAAAAAAACCATGATAGGTTTTCTTATAAAAAATAAAATAAAAAGTCTGACACAAAAAATCTAAAATATTTCTTACCTTCTTCAGTCATTGTGTCATAATATTTTAGCTTTCCATATGATCCAAGCTCTACAACATTATAGTAAAAGACAACAGAGATAAGGAACTCTCAGACATCAAGGTAATTGACATGCTTTCATACATTCTTAATCAATTCCATAGCAGTAATTTTTCTATAGAGTAGATTTCAAGTTGTTGAAATCCCAAATCAATTGTTTTTCTGGAAAAATTTAAAAATAATTAAATATTATTTTATAATGAGCATGTTGTGCAAAGTGCTTTAAACACAGCTGAACATGCAAAGAGAATAATCTTTTTTCCTCAGTCCTACAATCTGCAATTTGTATTTTCTTATTATATTGTTAAGTATAATGAAAAAGTGTTAGATTTTGTCTCTGTAATGGCCCCATCTCTTCAGGGTAATTTAGACTAGATGAGTGAAATTGTGTATTACTTTAAAGTTTTGGATCAAAAAACTGTCTTTCAGAAGCCACAGAAATAGCATTTATGTTACTGAATTAATGTATAAACATATATTCTTTGTTAACAGTTTTTTATATTTCTATAATTAACACTACTGTAGGTGAAGTCCTCAAGACCTTCAACTGTGCACTTAATGAAACTTGTATTCACTAGAATTTCACTTAAGAAATGAAAATGTAAACAATTCTCTACTTTTTGCAATATCAGAAGAACATTTTTTCTTTAACAAAACTATATGATTTTTTTTGATAAGGGTAAACAATTAGCTTTAATGGTTTTTAAACTATAATGATTTATGACAGAATGATTGAAGATCAATTATGACATTAAATAACAATAAAAAAGAAATTAATGGAATAAGATAAATAAAATAGGAAAGGATATTCATAAAGTACATTTAATTAATATAATATCATTAACTCATATACTACATTTTATTACATAACAGAATTCTTATAAAGAAGGACTAAATAGCTGGACAATAATAAAACACGTTTCAATATAATTCAGATGTTCATAAAGAAAAGGATTCTGTTCATAAGGAAATGTAGGATCGTACTATCAGGCTCATCTTCTTCCTGTTTTATTAATATTTTGTAAGATCTAATAGAACAATGGCATCAGAAGAGTCAAATAAATGACCTCTTCCCAAAATTCACTTTTCCCAAATGAACTGTCAACTCAATTATAAAAGAAAGAAATGTTGATTAGGGCATTAAGAAACAGGAACAGACTCCCATTGTTTGTTCCCTTCACCAGATCTCATAGAGAAGGCATGCTGTGGGTGCCTTTTCTTAAACAATGCCAGATTGTTGAAACCCAAAGTTGTGTCTTCTCAATGCCAGTGCCTGCCCTATGAAACAGCATTACCTCAAAAATTTGGATGGCTGTGAACCTGTTAGCCTTTTTAAGACACTGAAGACCTGGCTGTTTTCCTCAGGTACTGGAATCAAGTGGAAAGATCTCCTGTTACAGAAATGTTTTTCCCCCTCTGTGAGCAATGTTATAGCTTATCCTTGGATCTTGGGGGAATATATGTTGTGGGTTTCTGTACTTATTATCTTTTAAAGACATACAGAGTTACTTGTGTGAGATGTATGGCTATATAAAGTATATTCATAAAAAGTTAAATACATAAAAATAAAGCAAGGCCTCTGGAAGATAGGACCTAGAAAAGAAATAATACATCAATAATGACTTAATTTAGGAACAAAGCCTTTCTCCAACTTAATGAGCTATTGTCTATATACTACCCTCACTATCCTTATCATGCATCATCATACATGTTCAATTCATTTAAGGTTAAATATTCAATAAATTATTTTACTGATCAGTGTATATTGTAATTTTCAGAGGTCTGTATCACAGGGCTGTAGTCCTGCCCCTCTTTAGGCTGGCCTCTGCTGCCTTCAGTAGCATAATAAATAACTTGTGCTTCAAGGAAAGACTTTATCTGATCCCCAATATTAAAAAAGTCTATGGACAAATTTCCTTTTCTAATCACTTGTGATTTTGTGCAATAATAATTTTCTGCAATAATACCCAATAGCTGTTTCATTTACTTATTCATGCTCACTCTCAATAATTCTACTTACTTCTGTTTCCTCTGATTATTTTTAAAAGACTATAGTAACCATAGGCAGAATTTCATAGTCAAAATTATATTTTAAAGAATCAGCTTGATTTCCGAGACTTGCCTAGATTACATATTCATAGAATGCATACCATTAGATGCTAGTCTTATAATTCAAGCAGTGATTCCATTTGATCCATGTGTTATTAAACTATATTCAGTGCTTGTAACTATTCATCAGTTGTAAATATGACCATTTCTGGAATCTGAATGTGTATATTCTAGGTAGGAGCACCTGACGGAAATATACTTTTCTTTTTTCTAACTAGCTTCTGATTCAAACTGAGCAATCTTTCTGCTCTCTTGCTTTACTTTTGGGCTACCTGTGGCTATGAAGGGACTTCTTCCTCACTTTATGTGTTCAATATTGAGGATTCTTGAGGGAAGTCTTTCCCTCTTATCTCTTTCTACATACTGTATTTTATTCCTTGTGTCTTAGAACCTTTAGATTGAAAGAGGGAACAAGAGACGTCAGATAATGGGTTCTGATCTGCTTTTGACAGCCCAACAACTACTTGGAAAATTAAGTTTCATTTGTGCTTCTGCTTGCCTGGTGACAAGGGACTATAGATGAACTTATTAAAGGTTGATTGGCTCCACTAGAAAGCTGTCCCTTCCTATCCTAATAGCAATAGTACTTAGACTTATATACCACTTCACAGTGCTTTACAGCCCTCTCTAAGTGGTTTAGAGTCAGCATGTTGCTCCCAAAACCAATTTAGGTCCTTATTTTACCCAATTCAGAAGGATGGAAGGCTGAGTCAACCTTGAGCCGATGAGACTTGAACTGCGAAACTGCAGTCAGCCGGCAGTCAGCAGAAGTAGCCTGCAGTACTGCATTCTAATCACTGCGCCACCACAGCTCTTATGCTAAAAGATGTCCTACATTTGAGAAGGCTCAACCTTTCTCCTTCATTTTCTGTATCACCACAAATGACACATTTTCTTTATTCACTAAAATGACAGAATCAGTTAACTCACAAAGTAAAATCCTGTCCTAGCTTTCTAACAACTACTTAGTATTAAGTAGAAGCTAGCCAAAAGGGGTGCCGTTAAAATAATGCATGAATGCAAATTAATGAATTAATGGTCAAGTTTTTATTGGAATATACAACACAACTCAAAAATATTATGTTTGGGTATGCTACTTATTATAATGTACCGGTAGTAACATATTTGTTAATGACATCAGCACAGTATTTAAAATAGAGATGGAATCCGGAACATTTCCTGCAAAATGCATTATAATATCTCTTCTCATTTCTTGCTCAGTTGAAATGATAGCAACCTGAGATAAAATGCAATCTTAATTCTAGAAAGATAGCTTGGTTTAAATTCTTATCCATGATGTAAAACAACCTGGTAAATGAGGAAAATATCAAATCTAGGATGGCTAAAAATAAATGTCTGTGAAACAGAATGTTGCAATTATTAAAAGAACTACTATAAACCAAACATTTACAGGAAGATAAAAGCTACCTGGAAAGGCTAAAATACATATAGCAAATCAAAAGCATATAAAATACAATAATTGAAATCCAAGATGATTAGATAACTAGAATTATTTTGTAAACATTTTATTCCATTAATAGTAGGGACATCAATAAAATTCTAAAATAGAATTCATATTAACAAACAAAAAAGGATGGAGAATTTAAGCATTAAAGCAATATGAACAAAACACATCAGTACTGCTAATGAGTCTAATGATGTAGAACCCATGCTATTAATTTAAGACTAAAATCATTATACTATTGTGAAATAATCTAAATATCTCATTTAAACTTCTGATACCACAGATAATTATCCACCTCTCAAACTATGCAAGAAAGTTACTGGTTTGGATTCAAATCTGCTAGCTGCCCTGTGAATAGAAAATGCCAGAATTCCTAGAGAGACAATTCATTAGACCAGGGGTGGGCAAACTTTTTGGCTCGGGGGCCGCATTGACTTTTAAAATTTGACAGACGGGCCGGGTCAGCACAAGATTTTTGGGAATCGCCCCCCACCCTTCCCGCCCCCTCTTCTCCTCCTTCCCCTCCCCTTGGAGGCCCTCTGAGTCAGGAGTTGCTACCACCGGCGCGGCTCCGCGTGGCTCCAGTCCCGCGTTGCCTCGGGAAGGGAAAGGCAAAAAGGAAGAGCCGCGGCGGTGCTTTGCAAGGGGAGCAGCGGCACCGGAGGCTCAGGCTCAGCGGCTCCTGGTTTTGCCTTTTCCTTCCCAAGGCAACGGGACTGGAGCCGCACGGAGCTGCGCCAGCGGTAGCAACTCCTGACAGCCCCAGCCGGACACCTGAGCGGAGCCCGGGCGAAACTGCCTGTTGCTGCTGCCGGAGCACCGCGGTCGCCTCCTCCAAGCAGCCTGCCCGCCACCGGGCTTCCCTCGCCGCGCGGCTCGGGGCCAGGCACGGCGCCCGCGAGTTAAAGGAAGCCAAAGTTGCTGGGAAGTTGCTCGGGTGCTGGGAGCGATTTTTTTCAGGGGCGGGCCGGATTGGACAGACCAATGGCAGCAATTTTTTTTCAGGGCGGGCCGCATTGGACAGACCAACGGGCCGGATGTGGCCCAGGGCCATAGTTTGCCCACCCCTGCATTAGACAATGTGACTAGGATGATGTTACTACCAATTCCTTCTCCCCTTCTAGTACCCAACACCAATTCTCCCTTTACAACATCTTTCATGGCTACTGTGTGAAGGAAGAAATTGGTAAAAAATGTCATATCACTCTATCAAACACCATTAAGCAATGTCCTTGATTCATCCTATTGTACTTAAATTCTATGTAAGCAGAATGGAACAAGCAGATTTGTAGCTTAATAAATATTTGTAATGCACAAATAAAACACATCCAACCTTTTGCTCATGGAATATTGCTATACTGCACTATTCACAATATAGATTACAAACATAAATGTAGGAGATGACCAGGCGGAGCCCACGGTGGGGTCAAACATATCAATTTGGAATACTTATACAGCCACAAGAGGACCAAATCCAGCCCCCTATGAATTCCATTGACTCTTACCTAGCACCAATTTGCCTTGACCAATAGTAGATCAAATTCTTGTGTATAGATAACATGTAATAAACTTTTAGTGTTTTGAATTCAACTCCTGTTCTCTGCTTACTTGTGCCCAACAATAAAGTTTCATCAAATTATTTTATAATGGTAATGATGACTACATGGTAATTAATACAAACTTTGGGGTTGTAACTTAAAATAGATAATTCTTTCTGATATGCTCCATTGCAATTTATGAACCATTAAAAAGCAACTTCACAGGTTTGTTTGTTTTTTAATCTCAGGTTGTTCAATATACCTTTCCTTAAAGTAGGGGTTTTTACTAAATATCATTCCACATTCATGGCATTTAGTATTAGTTCTTCATACATTGAAAACTAATTAACAACTACAATTTTCAAAGGTAGATGAAATGAGAGGAGACAGGAAACAGACTAATCAGAAAAATAAAAATGGTTCACATTATGAAATGTAAAATAAGATGTTACTTTCATAGAATTACTTTCTTAGTATAGAAAGATGTGAGCAATAGAATCAGGACACAGAATCAGGTGTTGGTCAAAATATAATTTATTAATATGTGATAGAATCTTGTAATAAAAAAAATGACAATACATTGCTGTGGAAACGAAAATGTGCCCTAATATTGTGTAAAAACAATTAATTTAATTCAAACCACAATGAATGCAGCAGCCACAGAATAATCTCCCATGAGGATAAATGAGCACTGATTTACTTCCTCTTTTTTCTCTAATTAATCAAAAAATTAGGACTCTGCTGCTGACATGACTTGGCAAAAGAAGTATGTCAGACAAAGAGAGAACTTGTTCTCCTTTTGTCCTCTTCCAAACGAGATCCCTTCTTTTATATAGTAATAATAATGGGAGATGACTTTATTATTTCCACTTTAAGCAATAGGGAATTTGAAATTTTTAAGGATTATTCTGAATCATTGGAAAGCTAACATTAAATCCCAGTTTATTTTCTGCATACTCCTGATTTAATCGATATACTCTATTTATCTTTTTTTTAAAAATCCAGAAGCAGTAATCTTCTGGGGCTGCATTATTAGTTGTCCGCATGCGGCCCCTGAGCTGAAGATAAAAATAAATGAATAAAAGGTAAGGCAGTAACTTTTCAAAAGATATCTTAAATAATCAATTACTTTACTTTTGGGAAGTATTTTTAAATTAGTTAGTGACTATTTGACTCATTTTTCATATGGCTCAACTAGAACTTTAAAGGCAGTATCTCGGGGTGGGATTCTACCAGTTCGGACTGGTTCTATAAACTGGTTGTTATGATTCTGCGCAGAGGCCTTTCCCCTCTCCACCCACCCCTCCCTTCCCCTCCCAATCAGTCCTTATCGCGCATGCGCAACATCGTGTGCATGCCTGACATCGCTGACTGCATTCTTCCCTGCCCAGTCACTCCTTCAGGTATTTCTTTTCCCCCCTCCCGACAATCAACTGTTTCTACAATCAGCTGTGCCCCTCACTGTCTTACTGCCTCACTCAGGAGGCTTCCCTGAGGCCCAGGAAGGCCAAAAATGGAAGGGGGGAATAGCCCCCCATCTGCCCCCCTGCTCCATTTTTTGCCTGGGCCCCAGGGAAGCTTCCTGGAAGCAAAAACGCCCCCCAGGAGGCTTCCCTGATGCCCAGAAGACCCCAAAAACAGGGGGGGTTGCTGCAAAAAAAGCCATGGCCACCCAGTCATGTGGTCACATCCACAGAATCGGTTGTTAAAAAATCTGAATCCCATCCCTGCAGTATCTGATGCCTACAGTTAGAGAAAGCAGCTCCTTCTGCAGAGAAAATTTAGTTTTCCCACTTTTGCCCTCCCTCCTAATTAGTTCTATCTATTTTTTAAATTTTTGTTAATAAAATAAACAATGAATGAAATAGCAGTGGAATACTATTTTTTATTAATTAAAGCTATCAATTACAAATTGATGCAGAATATTTTTGTGTTTCATTCTCAAGAAGTGTATATCACTAGCATTACTAGATCAATGCATCCTAAAAAATATTTTTTTTTAGAAAGTATAATAAGTCAATGTGTATCTGTGATATTGTAAAGACTATATGTAACAAACTGCTAGTTGGACATAGGTGATATTCTATTTAATGTAACTACTATATAGGCAGAAGTTAGATTGGAAGATTGACTTAAATGTAATTTGGCTCCTTTTAAGACATGGTATTTTTATTTCATGGAAATTTTATCACCTGTTTATTCAAACTGATAACACAGCCTTACCAAACTCTCTTTGTGCATGGAATTTACCCAGAGACTAAGCTTAGTGTAAAGGAGGGTGGGTTTAAGAAAGAAGAAAATTTTACTAAGGCTCATGATATTATCAATCCACCATTCTAGAACCTCATTTCCCAAATATATATTGCATATAGCAAATTCAACAGTAATGTGTGCATTTTTAAGTCTTGATAATAATTTTGCGGGAATTTGCAAAAACTAAACTTAAATCTAGATTTGCTGGTCCAGGTATTTCATGAACAGATTTTATATATATAAAAAATAGGGAACATATGCATATTTAGTATTATTTAATTTAACTTACTCTATGTTGCCCTCTCTTAATTTTTGTTTTCTTTTTCTTTCTATGCAGGGCTTTCTTTTTTTCCTTTAAAAAAAAGCATTTAAAAAAAGCATTTAAAATTTAAAAATTTTGATTAAGTAACTAGCTATTGGTTAAGACCTCTCAAATAAAACTAGTTTAGCATTAGTCTTGACGATAGGTTTCTGGAAATTCCATCTAGTATTGTTATAGCATAGAAATTGAAGTATGTTTCCTTCAATCCTGAATAGGATTTGCACCTCGCATGGCGTCTGCTGGGACTCTCTGTATAAATAGGGCATAGTATCATCCCCTTAGTGTGCTTGCAGAATCCCACATCAAATTGTAGATCACTGTGACTGGCTGTAAACTGAGGGCATCTACCAGTCCAGTTTCTTATTTTTTTAATATAAATGATGCTGTGCTACAAGGGTTAGATGGCCTAAATGGTGAACCTATGGCACGTGTGCCACAGGTGGCACGCAGAGCCATTTGTGCCGGCACGTGAGCTGCAGGCAAACTTCCCTCACTGGGCATGTGCATGCCTCACAGCTGATTTTCGGCCTGTTTAAGGCCTTTTTCAGCCTCCCAAAGGCTTGAGGAAGGCTTCTGCAGGCTTTGCAGGCTGAAAACTAGCCCCGTTTTGTCATTTCCTGTTTTTCTGAAAATACCAGAAGTGATGAAATGGGGCTAGTTTTTGGCCTACAAAAGCTTTCCTCAAGCCTTTGGGAGGCCGAAAAAGGCCTTAAACCAGCCGAAAATCAGCTGTGAGGTGCAGTGCAGGTTAGGGGGCAAAGGGAGTGGGTGGGTAGATAGGGATTACATGTGCATTGGTGGGGATTACGCGTGCGTACGGGGCGTGGGGGGCACACATTGCCTTCTGGGTGCTGGCATGTGAGTACAAGCGTGCAAGTGTACACACAATTTTTGGCACAGGAGCCCAAAAGGTTAGCCACCACTGGCCTAGAGACATTGATTTTTGAACATAGATCCTTTTAACATTTATATTTTATTCAGTTCTACTAATCAATCTAGTTGAAATGTTAATTCATATTGCTAGTACATGTATGATGTGCCATAAACTAACTAAATAAATAATAGCATTTCCTTCAAGGTTGCCCCATTTAAAAAAACAACACATGCATTCTGATCTTTGTGTGTAGTTTACCATAGATACAGTAGATCAGATGCACTAGTGTGCTTCAAAAAGGAAAAAAGAACATACCAGTGGCAATTATTAAACCTTATAGGTGTTTTTTTTAAGATGGTAAATATGATCCAACCATCCCTATTTCCACTTTAAATTTTTTAAAAGCCGCAATTCAGATTCAAGAGAGACTAATATTAGCATGGTGAAAGCCAATGTTCATCATACTTAATTTTAGAAGAATGAAATTGTTTAATTTAAAACTACTTGCAAACCGATAACTGCAGGAGAATGGAAAATTAGCACCTTTTTAAATGTTGCATTAATGTGATTATGTAAAATGAAACTGAAGGATCTTCCTTTGAGAGAGCCTTAAAACAGGGATATTCAGGCCTTGCAAATACAAACATACTTTCAGAAGACACATTGAAATGCTGAAAATAAAAATCATAATAGACTATGCATACATATGCAAATATATGCATCAAACTATGACCATGTTATTTATTAATTTAATTTAAGGTAAGATAGAGTAAATAGAGAAATAATCTCAGTAAGTTTTCTATCTTAAAGCAGGCATTTAGAAATATTCATGGGATAATAATGGGATTTGACACATACATTTACTGAGATAATCGGATAGACATATTTAAGAGCTGTGCCCATTAACAATAATAGAGAAATATGTGGTTATGAAGATAGTTTTAGTAAACATTAACTTCAGTAAGTGAACAACATAAAAATCAGCAACAATAAACAGATACCTTCAGCCAGTGGATCAAGTGTGTGGATCATAAGTTGGAAAATGCTGTTCCTCATTAGACTATTGTGCAGAGATGCAGAACTTCCACCTCTTTGGAGGCATGGTTTAATCTAAAGAAAGAGGGGGGGAGGAGATTTGTGAGCATAGAATTTGGGGAAAATGCTCCTAAATAAAATGTTTAAATGACAGGAAGAAAGAGACAAAAGAGAAATTTGTTTCCAACTTACTCTGCTTCTGTTTCTATACCTCATTTGCAATCTCAATTGGGAAAATAGGATTGCCTTTTCATGAAGCCAATTAAAAAATTGGACAGGTAATGAACAACAATATCATTGTACTAAAATGGCTTCATCTCATCTGAGGAATTTTGTGAGGAATGCAAGTTTTGTGATATATTTCATCATTGACATAATACCCACAGAGGTAGCATAAATGCAATAGCTGCCTATATCATATTTCTATAATTACATCTCTAGGAATTAAAGTCTGTTCTGGAATTCTATTCCCCCCACCCCATTCACTCATTCCAACCATTTTTTGGAGACTGCTTGGGCTAGTTTTCTTTCCTGTGGTTTTTCAGAAGTGTTTTGCCATTGCCTCCTTCTTCCCGGCCTCAGGCTTTCAAACATGGTCGCTCTAAAGATTTTCTGTTTTACTTCAAGGCTGAAGGAGGGTTAACAATATCAAAGGAATGTAAAGAAAACAGGGACTTGCCAGCAGAGTTTGCTTTGAAATAGAAATGAGCAGAAGAAACATCCAAAGCAAATCCAGAGTCCCAAAAATTAGATCAGGGTTGTCCACTAGCCCAGAAGTTCAAGCTTTTTCTCACAAACATCAAATGCCAGAGGTCAGCCATTGTTTCCAACAAAAAGAGCATGGTCAGAACTGCTTTTTAAATAAGGCCACAGCCAGTTGCCTTTACTAAATACACCATTTGCTTGGCAAGGAATTAATAATAGATCTTCCTTGCTCTGCACTCCAGCATGGAATGCTGGTGCAAGGAGGCCATATGTCATCTTTATTTGACTTCTCCAGCTTCTCAGGTGGCGTCTGTGTTTGATCAACTTCATGCCATTCCTGGCCTTGTGTCTCCTAAGGCTGATATTCCACAGGCTCAGCTGGAGCAACTTCCTCAGGGTCAGAATCTAAGCCTGGGCTATGAGGCTTCCTAAGGCTGAGGAAAAATGACTAGCCCAAGGTCACCCAGCTGGCTTTATGGCTAAGGCAGTACTAGAACTCACAGTCACCCAGTTTCTACCCTGATGCAGCAGAAAATGAGTGCATTTGTACAAAGTATTTTTTTCCTGATCTTGCCAGTTTAAAATACATATTCCCATCTCATTTTCTTTTGGGCCAAGGTTATATGCACTTCAAATTTGTCTTCCTTGGTTGTTTTGCTTTCAAAACATTATCTGCATCTTATGTAAAAGAATTTGAAACAAATTAGGTTTCCTGAGTTTCCAGACTTTAAGGAGCCAGGATTAAATAGTATACCTATTAAGCCACAATTCACTTTAAAAAAAATACAAACCAGCAGAATAGCAGCCAAAGAGTCGTTTCTTTAGCCAACTAAAGTTGGTGGGAAGTTTGCTGGTTTTGTCTCAAAACTGAAGACTCTGATGAAAAAGGGAAGTTTATCTTCTGTGAAAATGAAAATGTTTCAAATATTGAAAATGCTGTTACTAATTATTTCTGACCGATTCTTTTTTCCTCAACGTATTTTGAATTCAGATTTTCTATTTCCTGTCATATCTATGTCCAATTCCCACTTCTGTAGTACTTATTATATATTTGTAATTAATATACATTATTTTTATAATTTCATGTTTTAAAACAGGAAAATGTGGAAAAGACAAAAAGGAGACAGAAGAGAAAATTATAAAAAAGGCAAAAGGAAAAAAAATAGATATAATAGTGTTGGAAGAAATATCCAGGTCCAGTTCCAAACCAGTAGAAAGGCACTGGAAATAAAATGGAGGCTGGAGGCTGATTGGAAAGAAAGGTTCCCTTTATTGATGAAGCAGAACCACCAACCCCATGTGATTCTGGGACAGCTGACAAAATGGAGTTGAGAGTGGGTGGGTTTTTATACCTTCTTTGGGCTTTGTATTTAAGCTATTTGTTCCTGTGCAAGAACATATTCTATTGGCTGTTGTGAGATTCCTAGGGGGTCATGGCTGGCTCTTTAGGCAAAAGGGGAAATGCAAATGCTAGGTGCTTGTCTGAGCTAATCCTCTCAATATTTTTGGCTTGCCTAATTGCTTATTTGGAGTTTCCTGTCTGACCCAGTCTTTCTGAACTGATGACCAAATCTGCATTTCTAAAAGCTGGCCTCCTCAGTTTCTGCTTGGAAGCAGAGAGACTGGTGCTTTGTTTCTGCTTCCCTTAAGATTTTTCCCATTTTTCCTTTAGGGGAAATATTCTATTCCACATTTTTAATATTTCCCAAAATATTTCATTCTTCTGGGGTGGGGTATTTTTCCCTCCCACAATAGGAAAACACAGTAGGGAACAGAAATATAAAAGACAGCTACGGTGTATGTAGTCTAATATTTTCCAAGAATATAGGGATACCAGATTTGGTCTGCAAACCTCCAAATGACCACAAGATGGGAGCAAGGAGCTGAAATTGTTTGCTTGATTTTGGAAAGGGGGGGGGGAGGTATCTTGTACAAGGATAAATGAATCAAATGGTTTCCATGCCAAAACAGGGCTAGAAATCATATTAAATCTGGTGTGAAGAGTCAATTTTATTGAAGAAATAATATTATGATTCAATGTGCTATCTCAAAAAGAGGCAATAGCTAGATAATTATTGATATATTTGAGGTCCAGAAAGGATTAAGAGAAACTAGATAAAAGTGCTTTCTTCAAATCAGCTAGGACTACTTCCTAATATGGAGAAACAATACACACACACACACGCACACACACAATTTTATTACAAATTTTAAGAAAGATTAAAAACCAACAGGAACCATGATACGGTAAGAAAAATGAAAAGGCAGAAGGAAATCAAGATGCTAAAATTGCAAAAGGAAAGAAAGAAGATACAAAGAGGCTTCCAATCTTCTTTACTATAAATATAATATAAATTAACTACTTGCTGTATGGTTACAAATAACTCCTTCTTTCTATTATCTATCCTATCTTATCATCAAAACAAAAAATGAAAAGTTTCAAAACAATAATTATTTCTTTGGGACACCCAGACAGTTTATTTCATCAAATAGGATTTACCATACATTATGTTATACTTTTTTAAAAAAATTTCAACAAAAGTTTGTACATTTTAGAAGCATATATTCATCATCATTATACAAATAATGATGACTTACATTGCTCTTGTCTATGCCATAAGCCTTTTTTATCCATTTATTAGGTAATTGTAAATAGGAAAACCACTGCTAAGTATATTCTTCTGCTATTAATTGTTTCCTTGATTTGTTTTTAAATTCCCTTGATAGTTTTCTAATAAACCACAGTACTATTTATCTGATTTGCCACTTCTCTTTTATAATATACTTCTTGAGCTGAGATCCAAAAAGATGCTTTGGGGCACAACCTGGTCTTATATGTATCTATTTCATATTCTATATGATCAATACAGCATGTCTAATAAAATGATTTTTAAATCCACATTAATTTTAACTTTATTATACCATAAATATCCATGCCATCTAAACCTCAATTATTACTTTTTCAATGTAAAAGTTTTGTTTTTCAGCAACATTCATTCTTTCATCCAGACCAAACAAGCAGTGAAATAACATTTCAAATATGGTAAACCCAATCCTCCTCTTTCCTTTGCATCTGTTTAACACTCATGTTTTTCCCCTTGCCATATAAATGTAGCTATGTCTTTTTGTCACTGTTTAAATTGTACATCTGTTGGCAAAACAGGTATTATTTGAAACAAAAATATCATCTTTAGTTAAACTTTTGTTTTATCACAGAAATTCTCCCCAATAGTTGCAAGTTTAATTTTTCCCTTAACATTCATTTCAGTCCATGCTGTATAATATTTATTTTTAAATCACATACAATCCATATCTATCATAGTAATAGCCATTATCTAATTAATAACTACGATAATCAGGTCTAAGGACAGGACAAACATTTAAGAGCATTAAGGTCCCAACAAATCATGCCATATTTTCTTTCATATTACCAAAGTAGGAGCTTAATGTATTATCCTGTAACAAGTCTACTCTGCAAAGAATCACAGTATGTCAGAAAGATTATGTACCTGTTTACCAGTTGAACTGAAGTTGCAAGTTAATTGAATTCCAGGTTTATTTGAGCTGCAGGTTTGCTTTAAGAATGGATACTCTTGTCTCTGAAACCTCTATATTTTTTATTATAAGATAGGGTTGCGGAACCCAAACTACTGACCTATGAAACTTAACAAAAAATTGTTTTAAAAAGATCTAACCCTCTCACTTTGTTCTAAACAATAAAACCTTGTTAAACATTTTATAAAGTTTCAGAAATCAATCCAGAGAATACTAGCCTTACAGTGTCATCAGTTTATAGATATATGCACACATGCTAGTGTATGTGTGTGTGCATGTATGCACATTTGTGGAAAGACAACACCTAATACAGATAGTATTATTTGTAGGAAATTATTTTTAACTTCATTTAAGGAGTTGAGTGTACATTAGCACAAAATGTGTTCTACTTGCATTCTTAGAATTACAGCTTTTTCAGTGGTAGTGATACAGCACAAGGATTTATCCATTTATCCATTCGATTTTATAGAAATACCTAAGAGAACAATCCTACCTATATGGTTTAGTAAAGCAAAACATTGAAAAATATTCTCCAAATCAAAATCATTACATAAACCTAAATGACAGAAATCACAAAAATCCTCAAGAGACTATACAATGAAGTAGTAACAAAGCAAACAGCAAACAGAAGAAAAGTCCAGAGTTAAAATGATGAAACATCTTTGGATGTTAAATTTCAGTAAATTTTAAAATTGTAGGAAAGTAAACTAAATAAATTATTAAAGGCCCCACAGTTTTATGGAAACATACATATTTTCATAGTCAGATACTAAAACCCAAAATTCAAGTCCCACTTTTCAATCCCAGGCATTTTAAAAGTTAACAAATGATGGGTGATTATTTTTGATTTTCAAAATCTTTTCCGGACTTCTGGGTTGAGCCCTCCTCGCTGATGGACCATAGATCGCAACTGTCTGTGGCTACGGTCCGTGCTCTTTCGTCAGAGAGCCCCGATCATTGCGATTAGGGGCTGAAGCTGCCTTGGAGGGGCAATGGTGTAACGAAAAGCTGCAAGCCAGGTTGAGGGGAGCTACACCTCCCCTCCTGGGCTTGGCCTCCCCCGAAGACGACTGAAGCAGTGGCCACCCCGAAGAGGAGGACTCAGCTGGACTAAGATTTGTGCAGGAGAGAAGAAAGAGGTGGGTAACATCTGAACCGGGACAATTGGGTGAAACAACTAAACAAAAAGTACCCCAGGATTAAGGTAACATTGAACTTTTAAGAAAAGTGAGCGGCGGAAATACAAAGAGACAGGGAAAAATAATAATAATTTTGACAGCTAAGTGGGGCTTTGAACCCGGAAAGGAAGAAGCCAGAACTAAAGATTTAATTAATTTGGACTAAAATATTTTGGCAATAAACAGGCATAAAATAAAGCTGGACTTAAGATTGTCAAAAAATAATAATAATAAAATTTACAAATTGGAGACTGGATTGTGCTGGAATATTGAGGCTCGAAAAACCCTAAATAAAAAAAATAGGGGGAAAAGGTGAGGACTTTGTATGATGGAGAGTGCCATCCTCTGACAAAAACTTGAATTCTGTATGAACTTGTGTTGATATAATGTTAAAGAAATATTGAAACAAAGTAAGAATCTTAGAAAGTGAAAGCTGAACCAGAATGAAGAAAGAAGCAAGGAAAGACTGATTGTGAGATTGATTGACGTCTTTGGTATAGACCCTGGGCTGGAACAACTGAGAACTTTAAAAAACTGGAAGAAGAAAGAAGGAAAGTAAAAGTGTTTTTTGTGGACTTTAATGATTATAAAATATAAGAGTGTGTAATGATTATATCTCTTCGCGAATTAAAAATGGAACTTAAAAATATGAGAGAACTATTACAGGAAAGAGGCGAATCACTTTGCTCTGTGTTAGAAGAAATGGAAATGGCGATTGAAGAACAAGAAGCAAGAACTTTAGAGGACGAGGAGTTGATTCAAGGAGAAACCATCTTAAATAGATAATTAACACAAAGAACACTACAAAGACGAGGGGAAAGAAGGAAGGCTAAAAAGTTGAGATTTAAGAAGGTAATCAAAAAGGGCAATACCTGTGAAATTAGGAGAGATAGAAAGACCAAGCAGAAAAGGGGAAAGGAAGATATCAAGAAAGAGAGGGATATAAACTGGAATGAGAAAAGATATGGGAAAAAGAGGGGGAGGAGAGGCAGTAAGAAACAGGTGCATGAAATAAAGAACTATGGAAATAGTAAAATGATGAAAATAAATAGTTTTTTCAGAGATAATTGATGAATTAAAAAGGGGATTCTGCAGGGTGACAAGGGGTAATAAGAATATATTTGCAATTTTAAAAAAATACTTAGGAAATAGGGTAATATAGATTATTAAAGGATAGATACTGATAACTTTTATTAGATGAATATATATCTTTATTTTTATTCTCAAAAGGAAAGTTAAGGTTTATTGAAGAAATTGTAATAATTGAAATGGATGTGAAGATGTTTAAAAATGAGGTTAATATCAGTGACCAGAAATTGAATAGTCAATTTTTTCCCTTTTACTTCTTTTGAAATTAGAAATAAAATTAAGGGGGGAAAATATGTTGCGGAATCCAAATGAAAAGATGCAATGATTATTATTGTAACTACGGAATTAAGATGAGGGAATAAAGGTATATTTTAAACACTGAGGTGTCACACTCAAAGCAGTAAAAGGGGGAAAACCTATACTTGTTTCTTTTTCTTTTGTGTTAAAACTTGTATTAACCCAGAATCTATAGAAAGAATGTGTGATGGAAAGAAAATATGACAGATTAAAGAACTACTTAAATTAATAAACCAATACAGACTATTAAAAGGAAGGAAAGACATTGGTAACTTTTTTTATTAGGCAAACATATATTGTTACTTTTATTTTTAAAATAAATATTAAAGGATTATATTTGAAATAATTGAAATGGAATGAAAAGATGTTTTGATTGAGATTAATGTAAGAGATTACGATTAATTTGCTTGTTTCTCTCCTTTTGGAAAGTTTGAAATGGAAAAGGTAACAATAGAATTAAGCATGCATATATGAATGTATAACTATTGTCATATTTGTATGTAAAAGTGATGACCCGGAAATATGTTGTCCACTAAAAAGAGCGTTTTGTTTTTATGTGAAAAATTGAATAAAATTTGTTTTTTAAAAAACAAAATCTTTTCCAAAACCATGTCTGGAGCATTAACAGTGTTTTGCAAGGTGGATTAAATAATAGTAGTCTTGGAGCATCTGAAGGTATTGGATATGGAAACATCCAAAAAGAAGGTGTTTATATTGGCTTCTCCAGCCAGATTTATTCAAAAGGAAAGGGACTAAGTTATAGAATTCTTGATAACTGAATATTTCACTTTTAGGATTCAATTTATATCTTAGTTTGCTAGGGCAAAGTTTTCTTCATTCTCTTGATAATAACATTTCGATGAATAGGAAACTTAGTTATCCGTTTTAGAGACATGTTTTATAGATGTTTTATGTTCAGATATTCTGAACTTTCAAAATTTTCCAAACCATTCTCCATTCCTCCAGACACTCCTCTCAATGTGCAGGGCAACATGTCCTTGACTCTTTGAGAAAGAATGTTGTTGCGTCTAATCTTCTACCTCACTATGAAATCCCCCCCCCAAAAAAATTCCCAGACACTAAATGTGGCAGCCTTGAAGCTTCTGAGTAAAATATGGCTTCCAAAGCTGACATTTTATCCTATACCCTTAATAGGTGCTATTTAAATTAGGCAACAAATGTTTTTAATGTTAATTTGCCATAATAAACAGCCAGGTCTATGCTTACTTCCATCAGTTCTACTCCCCTATCCAAAAATACTCCTCCAACTCTGTGTTTGCTGGGAATGTTCATGTTCCGTGGACTTATTCAGGATAAGCTTTAGTGATCACATCAGCAAGAAAAAAAAATAACTGCAAAATGTTTACTAGTAAGGTAAAGCCCCCCCCCCCAGTATAATGGGAACTAGCAAGCCTTGAACTCCTTTTTCTGTTCCAATACATAAAAGTGGATCAGTGTTTAAAATTACCCTTATATTGGCATAATAGATACTCATGACTTCCGAGGTTTTCTACAATTGGGATAGGCTTTTCTTCCCAGTTTTCAATGGTTCAAAACATTGTGCTTTTAGCAAATTGAGTTCATCTCAGGCCCTATATCTAACTAAGGATTTGCTCTTTCTCCTTGCCCATTAGTGTGGGTTTGTAAACTATTTGCTTCTCATTTTTTTCTGGGGAAAAAATAATTGATAAAATATAAGCTAAACTTAAACTTAAAATTTATGCTCAATTTCCATGAATCAGATCAAACTGACTAGATGACATAAATGCACATATCCATCCGTAAGTCTCCCTACTCCGTTTGACTTCTTTATTCTTAAGTCCTATGAAGAAATATTAAAGATACTAGAACTGATTATTCTTGAAAAGAGAAAATTGAGTCAAAGGTAGGAGAAGAGAAGATCAAGAGCAGAAGAATCAAAGTACAAAGCTAGAATAGGAAAGAAGGTCAACAACAGAAGGATAAGAGGGCAATAAGAGGACAGAAGGAAAATATAATGGAAGACCAGGAGCAGAAAAGTCAAAAGGGAGAAGAGAGGAGATCAAATTAAGATCCTTAAAATATCTGAAGGAATCAGATGGAAAAAATCAGGACCTTTTGCTATCATTATAGAGTGCAGAATGAAGCATAATGAATTTAAGTTTCAGGAAGATAGATCCAACTGAATGTTATAGAAAAGAAACCCTTCCTAATAGTAAGGAAAGGTAAGGTAAGTTGACATGGGAACTAATTACTCAGAACTGTAAGGGTCTCATAAGAAGAATAAGTAGAGATAGACAACTATCTGCTAGCAGTATGAGTAGGGTAGATAAGATTCCACTACCTAGGTTTCAATGTGAATTTGAAGTAAGGGTTTTTTTTATCTTCAGAAAATGAATTTAATACCAAGCATCAACACCAATTTGAAAGAATAGCCAACTTAAGGGTTATAACTGAACGCAAGATTGAGATCCTAAGTATCCTCACTCAGAAGTAATCTCACTGAAAGTAAATAGTAAACAGTACTAAACAATACAAATTAAGAATTAAGATGCATGACAAAAAATTAAAGGCTTAAAAGCAAATCAAGTAACAAGACAAATTATACTGGAAAGGCTACAAACTAACTTGCTGAATGCAATGTTTGGCAATGATTAATGTCTCCTTGTGACAGTCATTCAAACAGACAACTTTCCTTCACGCAACCATTACCATGGGAATGCAGTTTGTTTGCCCGTTAATCAGAACAAAAGCAACACAAAGTCTGAACAGCAAATTCTTCATTATAGATAAAATGTTTCACCCCTACTGGGGAATGCAGTAGAGTCTCATCTAGTTATTTCTGGCACTTTCATCTGTTAAACTGTGCTTCCAAACAGGCGCTTTCATCTATTAGACTGTGCTTCCAAACAGAACACAGAAATAGTCTCTTTATACCCTTTTCTTTGATATTAAAACATTGTGAATTGGACCATGCTGTTTTTTGAGTCTTTTACACAAAAGTACACATATTGGTTCACCACAGATAAAAACCTTTACACAAAAGTACATGTATTTATATACTACAAATAAAACTTTTGCAGGAGTAAAATAAAGCATATTCTATATTTATTAGGGATGAGTAAATCCTTTGAAAGAGATACTTTGCAGTGTGTAAGAATATGTACAAACAACTCTCTTTGAATAATAAAAGCAGTGTGCCCCCTCTTTCAGCCTTACAACACTACTTCATAAACTGCTCGGTATATAACTACATATATGGCTATTTTTTTCACAACAAAATAAACTGGCTGTACATGCATATGAAAAAAAGATCTGGCTGCTTTAATTATTTCATTTCCATCTGGGAAAGGAATATATATTTTACATTTTTTAAAAAATATTCTCAATTTGTTCAAGGCCACCTCTAAAAATAGGACTCAAATACTAATGAAAATGTTACTATTATTTTATCTACTACCCTGTGAAACTGCATGTGTGAATACATTTTCAATATTAATTATGTTATATGCCAAATTTAGAGACTTATTTCCTCCCCTTCATTTTCATTGGATTTGGTCAGGATGTTACACAAACAGAATGCATCTCTAAAATACAAATAAGTCATGCTAGTAGGTATTGATTTTTTTTACATCTGAGCAAAGTAATGAAAAACAATTCAAAATTCCACATTCTAAAAATTTCTGTTTAAAATACTAGAGAGCAAAATTTTACCAAATTATGGAAATAATAGCTACAGAACATCTAGATATCTCTAACGTTAGTACCTGTTTATCTATCTATAATTAGCCCTTATAATCCCTCAGAATAGCCTTCCTTGTGCTGAGAAATATCAATTGTTATTGTATATTAAATATAAATATAGATATGCCTGAAACTGGGAGAAAGATAGCCAGTGAACTCCCGGATAGTGAGAGAAACTGAACAATTTGCACATTCTTACAAAACACATGCATCTTTTAATATATTTCATCACATCCCTCTATGTAAACAACCAAGTTTTTGAAGGATAAATTTTGCATGGAGCCATCAGTCAATTTCATATGTATGTAAAATCTTAATTAGGCTGTTTAACTCACTCTTGCTTAAGGGGCTTCAGAACCAGTTAAATCAACTGTTTCTCCCACTGAAAATGAAAAAGGTAAGTAGGCATTTGGCATGAGATCAAACTAATCTCACACATCTCTATCTTAATCTGCAGCACATCTGGAACATATCTTCTTCTAAGCAAATCCAGAGGTGACCAACTGTGAGCACTTTCTGTGCTGTCCTGATCTCCAGTTTTATTTTTATAAAAATAGTATTTGACTGATTTGTTTCCCATTAGAGTTTAATTAACATAACACTTCTTGTAAAAGAGACTAAAATATGCCTGGCATAATTTTATTACAAATGAGAATATGAATCCACCATTATTTTTGTGTATAAAGGCATGGTACAATATTTTAAGGTCCAAGAGTTCCTTGCCCCACATACTGTATTTATTTTGGTAGCAGCTCTCCATGGTCCTGATTAGAGATTTGTCTTAAAATGCTTTTTCTACGGTTTAGTCATCATTTAGCTTGAATTTTGAAACTGCGTGACTATGTCAAGAGGAAATGCAAATATTCTCTTGCCAAGAGTTTTACTTCCAGTTCTTTTTATTAATGACACCACCATTTAGCCAAATGTGAGCAGGTTCATAACTTTACTTAATTTAGTGTGGTTGGGTTCATATATGTTTAATCAGGTCAGTTAAAGATGACATGGCTGCATTTGCACAACTTTGTTTTAACTTTGGTTAGGGTTTTTTTTTGTCTGTGTGTGCCTTAGCATGTTTACTTACTTTATGGTTCACTTAAATATATTTTGCAAATTCAATCTTACTTCCTCTAATTCATTGATGAGATTGATCTACAAAGCATGCGGTTTAGTGATTTAGCCTACAACTGTATAGCCACTACCTTTATGAAGATGTTTCCCCAAAGGGAACATTAGGAAGTACTAGCAATTGGATTATTGTTTTGAAAATGAAAGAAACCCAGTGTGGATTTCTTGAAAAACATGCACAATGCTGAAGGTATCTGACACCCATCTCTTCCACAAGGATGTATTTATTACACTCTGGATCTGTCTGGTTAATCTCCCTGGGTAGATCAAATCAGTCACGACAGATTGGGTCATAAGTGCACGTGGCTGAATGTGTAGCTTTAAGCATTATCACGAGCTGAAAATGATTCCACAAATCCAGACCAGATGGGGCAATGGATCTCTAATTTGAACTTGCCTCAACTATGGCATCCAGGTCAGTACTGAGGCAAGTGATTGCCTTACAAAAGGACCATAAGCACCAATATTTAATTTATGGAGCATAGTTGAAAGCCCCTGAATCATATGAGATATTTCCTTGGGACAGTTATTCTCAAACAGAGGATTTATTGCTATATAATAGGCACGGCACTGTTCTTTATTTCCCAATTTTCATTCAGTTTCTTGCTGAAATTTCTGCTACATGTACTTTAGGTGCCTCCCAATCTATTTCACTGCCTGGAAATTCTTCAGTGGTAGGACACTCAAGAATGTTACTGGATCAACAGCAGTATCTCACGTATGCTCTCTCTCTCTCTCCTCCATCCATCCATCTACATCTACCTACCTATTTAATATCTATCTATCTATCTATCTATCTATCTATCTATCTATCTATCTATCTATCTATCTATCTATCTACCTAACTGCCCACCTACCTACCTACCTTGATGTTGAACACAATTATGATTGGACTCAAATATCTGAGGCTTCCTGGAGTCTGACAAACATCCACAGAGCTGCAGATGAGGGGGGATATAAGCAGGTAGGGATATATAAGCAGGTGGGGAAGTTGCAGTTTGACCCTTACCTTAGCTCAGGGATGGGAGGAGCCAAGCCCAAAATGGCTTGGATTGAGATGGCTCCTCAGCTAATGATTGGTAAAATTTGCTTAACAATGGCATTGGGGAAAGCCAGGATTGTGGCTGGTAAGAGGCGGTCACGTGTCATCTCTTATTATGGCTGCCTTGCTTAGCAATTAAAATTACGGTCCCAACTGTGGTTATAAGTCAAAGACTATCTGTAGGAATGGCTCTTGAATGGGGTACATCTGGATTATATTTAAGCAGATATTTAGTCAAAATGATATTGCTGTGTTTTCTGATCCAGCTGATATCTTGTATCATAATTTTTAAGTTTTCAAAACATTATTTTAAGATATTTTTACTGAGTCACTAATGTTCTAATTGTTTCAATTTATAGTAATCAACTTTTAATTGTCACCCTCTTTGGGATCTCTTTCTTTAAAACTGAAAAAAGGGGTTAAAATTTTAACAAGCATATAATTTCCTTATCTTCTTTAATAGGTTTTTACTTTTAATAGGTTTATTGGAGTTTTACCCAATTGAAGTAGATTTAAATCTCCACTTAATCACAAAATTTTATCGCTTTGAACAAATCTTAAGAATCTCGTGAGCTGCAAATATAATTGAAATAAAAAGAAACATTTACTAGAAGGCACTAAAACAATAATGCAATGTTGGTAATCTTTAATTTACAACCATTTGCTTAGCAACTGGTTATAGCAGTGAAAAAAGTAAGTTATCATTGGTCCTTGCACTCATGACCATTGCGTTATCCCCACAGTTACGTTGTCAAAATTTGGATGTTTGGCAACTGGCATATGTTTATATGGGAGTCATGTAATTATCAACTGCAACCTTCCCTTCTGACAAACAAAGTCAATGGAAAAAGCTGGGTTTGCTTAATGACTCCATGATTCGCTTAACAACCATAGTGAATTGCTTAACACTCATGGCAAAAAGGTCATAAAAATGACTTCGTTTAGCAATTTCCTGTAATCTTATCTTGTTTAGAGTATGATTTGTATAATATAATGTGTATAATATGATGTGTATAATATAATGTATACAGAGAGTGATATTACAAAGGCTGGGGGTTAGAGAAGTGGAATTAGCCAATATAGCTTCCGTAAAAAGATTATTAAATTATGTCCCCCTCCCTTTTTAAGAATCTTTTGGCATGTTCCACTGATTTTGTCAGATATAATTCCCTCGACATTTTCCATTTCTCAAATGAATAAAATAATAAAGATGCATTTGTACCATAGCTTTATACTATATTATTCAAATTCAGTTTTTGCTTAGTGATAAACAGATAGGTTCTAATTAATAATTTACTTGTGTAGTGATTTTATAGTAATGGCTGAATTCCCATAGGTTCAATTTGGATTGAGACAGAAACTAAAAGCAAAATGTAGAATGCTGTGGAAAGTTTTTGTCATTGATCTACAGAAAACTGTAAATAATATCTCTAATGCTTTTGACCATGGAGTTCAAATAAATACGTTGAACTTTTAAGAGTTTTTCCATAACATTCATTGTTCTGATCACTGTTGTTCCATTCCATTTACTATTTTCCTAGTGTTCATATCTATCTTCTTTTAATCTCAAAGCAGTTTACAGAGCAAATGATAATACAAGCAGCGTGCAATGGCTACTATTTTCAATAAAATTGTACCTTTCACAGTTTCTCAATTGATTTTTTAATAACTAATAATACTGGGAGTAATGTAAAGTGCAAGGGACAAGTTGACTTTTTCTATATAATCTGGATGACCAGGAAGTACTAAGAAAGATGCTGCTGTTATGGTTGCTTCATCCGAACACAATGGTGACATTATAAAATTGGAATTATAATTCGTATTTTCCAATCTTTTCTTTGTTGATGTCCATTCCTGAGGTAATTAAATTAAATAAAACTGGCAGAACTGGTATCAAATGAAACCATTCCATGCCTGCTAATATGGCAGTTACTTAAATGATGACAAAATCATAGTTCAGTAGACGGATTCCAAATGTAATTAGGTTTTAATCTATAATTATCTCAGAGAGTTCTAAGAATCACTGTTTGTCTTGACAATGATACTAGTTCATAACTTATTGCTTATTTTCTGCTCTATTTCCACCATACATATTGTTTGTTTAAAGACTGTATTATTTCTATATGGAATGTCCATCAATAAATCATGAAAAACAATTGGGCTGCTAATATCAATTGCGCTGTTTAGTATTTTTATTATCTGAATCATAATAACAAGGTAATTGCTTGTCTCTGAATTAATTTTTTTCATTCGTTAAAAGATTTTTCTATTAATAATTTTTATTTGAAAATCTTGCAAAATTATTAAGATTTTAAGTACAAATTTCACAAATAATGACTTTAAATATATCTGCTGCTAGAAATACACCAGACAAGTTAAAAACCAAGTTAAACCAACATGAATGGAGAATGGAGTATGAAAATTCAGCTGGGTTTTCTCAAATAAATATATTCAAGCCGGTATCTAAATTTAGCTTGTCATATGCTACTTTTTGGTGGTGCTTGAAAACACATCTAATACCAGTTGTCTATATAGCTTTCAAAAACTAGTCACGTTTACTTCTATGACATAAAAAGGCGATTTTCATAAACTGAGCCAATCTTCAGAAAATTGGTAACTGATATCCTGTTGTAGAGAATTATGGAACCCATGAAAACCAAACAAAAACAAAAAAAATGTGGTTTTGAGCCAAAGCAATGCCAAAATGTTACACTGGCTTTTTACTATTTCATTCCATCAAGCTAATATTGATTATATCCAGCACATTTCTTTGGTTTGACTTTGTTGCTTTTAATGTGATCATTAATCCTTATAAAACATTCAACTGAAAGGAAGTCAACTCTGAATTTAGTATGATTTCCACAAAAGAGCAGCCCTCTCCCCAAAATCCAAATCCTAAACATACAAAAAAGCTGTTCAATGCCCTATTTCTCTACTTTGTTAACCCACAGTTGACAAGTCCATCTGAAACCAATTCTAGATATTCTTCTCCACAATCAATGTTATATATGATATTCTTGCATATAGTACGTATCTGCCAGAATCCACAATCTAACAAAAGCAAGGGTTAGAAAAAAGAAATAAATATTAATTGAATGACTACATTATCTAGCTATTAAATAAACCATGGTACATATAGCATTCAGTGACTATATACCAATCATTCTAACATTTACTAACATTTACTAAAATGCACACAAAATTCATGGAGGAAAAATAATTCCATAAATATTGAAGATTGGTCAACTGGGAAAAGATGGGATAACAACGAATAAGAGAAAAAACTCCTATTTAGATGTTGCAAAAAATGGTCAATTCAACCAAACAAATCTTTCCTCACTCAAACTGTCTGGCCAGATATAATATATCTTAAAAGACCTCCACCATAGAGGTGCCTGCCATTTATTCTTTCCCCTTCAACAGCACCTGTTCCCAGTGGACATAAAGCATCCACTCTCCTCGGTTCACAGGTAACTATTTCAAGAATAAAACTCATTTTTCCATAATATACAGAACATTAAGACTTTGACAAGTCAACCAGTCAAGATTATATTCATCCAAAAACAACACCACCACCAAAATAAATTTATATTTTTCTTATGAACCTGAGATGGAGATTTCAATTTTTTTCTAATATATTTTAAAATTAAATTGTAGAAGATATTCCATGCCTAAGAATATTGTTATTTCATCCAATATTATTTATTTGATATTAAACAGTTATTTAATTGGTGCCTTACGACTTGGCAAATCTTATTGCCAATGGTGAAATTCATTTGTCACTGTACAAAGTTTGTCTCTGTAAACATGTTAAGATTTTTCTTTTATTGAAATTGTTCTTTATTTTATCTTGAAGTAATACCTGTAACCATATAGAGCAGAAGTCTCCAAACTTGGCAACTTTAAGACTTGTGGACTTCAACTCCTAGAATTCTCCAGCCAGCTATAAGCCTTAAAGTTGCCAAGTTTGGGGACCCCTGTGGTTTTGAGCCAAAGCAATGCCAAAATGTTACATTGGCTTTTTACTATTTCATTCCATCAAGCTAATATTGATTATATCCAACACATTTCTTTGGTTTGACTTTGTTGCTTTTAATATGTGATAAGAACGCCTGGGAAAAAAAACCTCTTCTATCCAACACGAAGTAGCTACTTTTGCAATGAGGTCTGAAAAAAATGCACAAAGTGCTTCTGATATCCTTGGCTCTATGCTTCTACAACTAATGCCTTACTGGGAAATGCCATATAATCCAAATACAAAAACTAAGCAGTATTAAGATGCTGAGAGTCTATATTCTATTGATTCATTTGTCTTCATTAATCATTAAAACCATAGCTTTTAAGCCATGATTTCAGTGAACTCTGTAGAATATGCCTTTCTGACTGTACAATTGGATTAAATGAAGGTAAAAAAAAATTCACATGTACTTTCACTACTCAAAAACTGGCAATTTCTTACACTACTTTGAATCGGCTTTCCAGCAAAAATTAAAAACCAGACACGTTTGCTTTGTTTTCATGTTCCTTTTTCTTCCACAATTTGAAATGCAAAAAAATGTATTGCAATTTTTCAAGCATGATTTTATTTTAATATAAACAATATGTATACAGTTATATTCTAGAATTGTATCCATCAACCTAATGCTTTCTTGTTGTTTAACTATTATGTTCAAGAATTATTAGTAGATTTGGACATGACAAACCCTGAGAACACAACTGAGTTTACCTATAGAGATTACAGTGGAAGGTTAAGTGCATATAAAGTAGCAAAATTCAAGATTTCCACAAAGTTTATCACCTTTTAGGTTGGCACAATATCAATATTTCATTCCCCCAAGTTATTTCCTAATGTATAAAATTTAATTTAATACAACTACAGTATTTACATAAATAAATTTAAATAGTTAAGATTTAAAAAATAAAATGAGTGATTTTGCTTAACGAAAGAAAATAATTAGCTTTATAATATGAAGAAGTAAGATACATTTGATGGTCCATATACTTCCATTTTCATGCTCTTAATTCCTTTGATGTATGCTCAATAGCTATGAAATTGATCTGCTGTGTCATTCTTTGTCATAAAGCCATAAAATATCAGGACCACATTGTCTCTAGTTCTTCCTTATGAATTTTATTTTTAGGAAAATCCCTAGTTTTAAGCTTATATTAGATTATATATTCAGGATCTTCTAACAATAACTACTATATGCTAAATGATCTCAGGGGCATTTTGGTTAATGTGAGATATGCTTCATTGAACCATATCAAACTTTACTAAAATCAGTGTTTTTACAAAAATCACTGAAGTTTGCAGTACAACTTTGCCACTTCTCCTGGTTCTTGATCAAAGAAACCTGAAAAGCTAAATCAAATAGATAAATTTTAGAATGATTCATAACTGATTTAGGAATGCCAAATATAATCCATCAGGTTTAAAAAGTGAACGTGATATTTATTCATAATGCCATTTATTTTTATTTATTTCAATAGTAATAAGCATTACTGCAATATTATTTTCTGAGTATAATTTGTGATGTGTTTTGTTGCATCCATTACTGTAGTTTCAACTTTTTCAGAAATATATTTACAGTACAGTTTGAACAATATAAAAACTGTTTGGATATACTGTATATGGCTTTCTGTCCTAATGGCATATTGCCAAAGAAAATTCTCAATATTTGTAAAAATATTTGTTATATATATATATATATATATATATATATATATATATATATATATATATATATATATATATATGGCATTCAGCTTTGTTCGGGTATTTTCCCACGTCATTGTAGTTGTGCTTTTAAAGTTGTAGCAATGTTTCAGCAGAATCTCATCTGCCATCATCAGGCTTCTGTATAGTGTTCATCTGTGAGTATACCCGCGAAAACTTAAGAATATATATATATATAGTTTTTGTGGGTATCTTAAGTTTTTGCGGGTATTTATATGTATGGTATTCAGCTTTGTTCGGGTATTTTCCCACGTCATTATAGTTGTGCTTTTAAAGTTGTAGCAACGTTTCGGCAGAATCTCATCTGCCATCATCAGGTTTCTGTATTGTCAGAATGGTTCCACCAGACTCCACCAGACTGTCAATTATTTGGAAGCCTGCCCTCACAAACAAACAAATCTCCATACCACAAGCCAGGCAAACATCTGGGCACAAACAGATCCCCCCTGATACCTCCAGCTCAAACACACCCCAACCAGGGACCCAGATGAAACCTAGCTTCCTAATAAATGATAGCCATCCGTTTACTCGGAGCCAAGCCACACTAAAAGCCTCCAATACAGGAAACACAATGTTGCCAGCCAATCAAGAAAAAAAAAAGCTACAAAACAGACAGAAGATATTAGAAACACCAATCAAGCAGAACACAGCAAACTCCAAGACCAGTAAACACAGACCAAGACTCCCAACCAATCAGGATGAAGAAAAAACCATTCTGGCACAGCAGTAGGCTAGCACCAAATTTAAAACAGAAACGGCTGTGAAAGTCTGACTCACAGACGAACACAATACAGAAGCCTGATGATGGCAGATGAGATTCTGCCAAAACGTTGCTACAACTTTAAAAGCACAACTATAATGACGTGGGAAAATACCCGAACAAAGCTGAATACCATACATACATACATACATTCAAATATAAATATAAATATATATATAAATATAAATATATATGTGTATGTGTGTATGTATATGTACATATACATACACATGCATATGTACATACATGCATACATACATACATATATGTGAATTTCTCTCTCTCTTACACTGTTCTTTTCTACAGGGGTGTCCTTCTATAGAGCTATTAAGGCCACTCACTAGGCCATTTAAGACTCTTTAGATATCTTAATTTGTGAAAAATGAGAATTTTCTAAATTTGCCATCATTTGAAGATGTCTATAAAAGTTCCAAAAATATAATTCCAGTTACAACTGCCATCGATCTAGAGCTGAATGATAATTTTCAACTGCTTTGGAATCAGTCTAATATTGACAACACCTTTCTAGGATCAAAGACCATCAACAGTGCAATAATTTTCAGGAATTGTCATTGGGGTTTTCAATGTAACTTGCATTAGAGACCAACATGTCTCACTTACAATTAAATATGTCAAATATTAGAAATGATTATTTATGTGACAGGTCAGTTCCACTGAACTTAATATTTAGAAGTAGTCCAGCAAAGGATTGTGGGGTAAAATGATTGTTTGTTTAATCTATAGTTCATTCCTTTATATGACTAATTGGAACTAAAAGTCCCAATTTTCTCTTAGGGAAATGTGTACATTATTATATTCCCTTGGGAGGGGACTGTTAACCTTTTGTCTATTGAAGAATTCTAGAGCACTTGAGAAGTGGATATGCTTTTATATAATTTGGTTGGTCCTGATTAAAGTCAACATACATTTTGGGGTGTTTTTTTTCTCCAGTGAGCAACGAATAATAATACTTAATTTCATCAGATACCAAAACACTACTAATTTTATTCAATAATCTCTACCTGCTGATGGGAATGCATCTGCCAGCAGAATGGATTCCCCCACACCAAATCTACTTGAGAGGATTATGAGAAGGGGAGGAGGGGAAAGCAAGGGCAAGTCTTGTTATGCAAGTAAGAGTCTGATTGTATAAAAGTCCATGTCAACTCTAATTATAAAAACAGTCAATATTCAAATTGAAATATTTCATTATATCTTCCAGATCTGAATGTTTCTGGTGAAGATTAAGAGTCACTAGCCAAAAGAGAATCACATATCCTATTACAATAAATTATTTTACATTTCCTTACTTTAAACTTTCCCAAAGTCACCACTTTAGATGTTTCCCATGTACCTTCCTACCTACCTACCTACCTACCTATCTTGTAATTAGGTATATAATTAAAAATATTTATGTGGGCAAATAGAATCTTTTTATTCTGTAATTCTTGCAGATGCATGTTTCTGAAAACAATGCAGCAAACTAAAAGTGATTTTTAAAACCGATCTATTCAATAGTCAGCAGATGCTAAACAAAACAAGTGAAATAATGAGAAAATCTTTTGAATCACTTTTGGGGGACAGCCTGGGAATTTTTTTTGTCAAAAATGTTTATTTTTGTGAACAATTAAACCTATAGAACCTGTCAAAGCTATCACAGTTTTCTTGGGTTTTGTGGGAACAGTAAATTTTGAAACAAATGCTTCTATGAAGAGAAATATTTAAAACATTTTTGGGAATGACATACATTAAAAGTTACTTAACTAAGAGAAATTTAAAGGGAATTTAAATGAAATTTAAAAAGAAAGAGCAGCGTAAGAAATGCTAATATTAACCCCAATGGAGAGCCTTGTATTGTGCTATTTCTTTGATAATTGTTGACAAAGCAGTATCTTTATGAAGAACAAAGAAAAAGTGATATGGATAGACTTTCTCCCATCTGTTTCCCTTGTGAAATTTTTATTTAAGATCCCCATGAAGCATAATTTTTCAATTTTCTCCATGTATTTTTACAGTGTGCTTATACTGAATGAGAAGCAGTTTTACAAATAACCTATGCCAAATGCAATAACCATTATCCTTTTGTAACTATGTATCTTCCCATTTTGCATCTTTATATCAATTCTTATACAACAGCTAAACATCCTGATTCCACCTCTTGCAGTTTTTTTTACACTATGTATTAAAGCTGCTTCCTTTCCTGCTGCTTGGAGTTTAACCTGTAACTCTCCAACTTAGTACAACTCTGGTCAGTTTATACAATACATTAATATCTCCTATTTACCAAAGCTTTGTAAACAAAATGGCAACTTTTTCACAGCTGTGATGAACAAGAATTACCGTACATTTTTTCTTATGTTCTTATATTTACTCTAAGAAACTAGCTTTTCTGTGATTTAAAAACTGATTAGTACAAAACATTTTAGAGCTGTTGAAAAAAAAAACATGATTAATTTAAGCTTCTATCTCATACAAATTTACGAGGATTTTAAAAAATGAACTCTAAATGGTTTAATTCTAGGTAATATATAGGTCTGAAGTGTTATGATTTCATGCAGCCCTAGATTTCACCAAATGTTAAAATTAAATGCAAACCTATCCATCATACTCATAATGTTTAAATTCTTCCTCAGCTTTTGTTTTTAGATATTTTCTTAGAGCGTCTACTGTACCAGTAGTTTTTTCCAGAATATTTACAGCTTATTTCTTTTTCTTTTTTAATTGGGACTGTGTACATTTTGTTAGGACTGCAGATTTGTTGCTAGGATTACCCTTTAGCCTTTTGGTTCTTTAATTAGGTATCTTAGAACTCTCCTGACCTTCCCTTAGGCTACTGTAGTCTTAAAAGATAAATACCAGGGACAACAATTTTTTTTGGCTAACACCTTTCCAGATTTGCAAACACTACAGGGCATTTTGGGTACCTGTAGATCCAAAATAAAGAACTTCAGCTGGTCAGTTCTCCATACTGAAATACTGCCAGATAAATGTATTTTTATTTTTTATGATGGGTTGCTGCTGCTTTTTAAAAATTAAATACTCTGTATAGAAATACTTAGCAATCAAAATCAATTCCTCTTGATTCTTGATCACAATATTGCTTTAGTTGTCCTTGACTACTATAATGTCCTTGCAATACAGAACATCAATAACAGATGTCATTGCAAGGCATATTATCTGCCCTGCAAAGACTACCACTTCAATAATTGCTTTAGCAGTGTCCAAAGACTGATGTAATGCTTGCCCGAGAAGATGGAAATATCATGTTACAAGCTTTACAAATTCCATCTGCATTATAAATTAAGGCCAAATTTCCAAAATATTTCCCAGAGCCGAAGGCATTAAAACACTTATCTGGAAATAATTTCATTAAATCTCACAGAGCTTATTTCTGAGTAAACCTATACACCAGAGCACTCTCAATGGAAACAAACAACTTCAGTTCCTCTGTTTTTAACAATTGTAAGTTAGTTTCTCCAACAAGCTGGCTGACCAATTTCAAACACTCCTGGTTATCTGAAGCTGTTTTAGTCTGATTTCAGGCAAGACCAAGCCAAGACAACTTTGATTGTTCTGACGGATGATCTACTGAAGACTGTAATGGGGAAAGTGTCCCTCTGCCAGTACTCCTGGATCCCTCAGCAGCTTTTTGTTATTGCTACTAAGCCCTTCTGGAGCACTTGAGATTTGGAGATCAGATACTATCATGGTGCTGCTCCTATCTCGATGGCAGCTTCTGGAGTCCAATATAAGGGGATTAGAGTTGTTAGGGAACTACAGGTTTCTGTTCCATCTCCTATATTCTTCAATATTTATATGAAAACTCGGGGTATGATTGTCAGGAGGTATAAAGCTCGATTTAGACAGCTTTCTGTTTTCTTCTATTTTCACACGATGCATTAGTCCCTGTAATCAGCTCCTCCTTGGACCAGACTGTGGTACTGATGAACTGTAAACCTGGATCTAGTGGGTTTGGTTGTTGGTGATAACTCTAGTACAAGGGGCATTTTCCTTGCACTGGCAAGGATTGTATTTCCACTCCAAGAAGTGTGTAGCTTTAGGATACTACTTGATCTCATGAGTACTTGGCGAGGAATAGAGGCGAAGGATGCTTTTCTTTTAGCTGTATGAGTTATCAACTTCACTTTATCCAGCGTAGACCTGAACTGAATTTTGTGATTTCCTCCCTCCTTACCTCCTGGATAGATTATTGTAATGCAGTCACATGGGAATGCATTTGAAGAAAACTGGAAAAATATAATAAACCCAGAATGCAATAACCTCTATTATTCCTTTTGGGAACATGACATCTCTTCTGGCTTAATTACACTGGCTTCCTCTTGCTTTTTGAGCTCAATTTTAAGTGTTTAACATATAAATCTATGGGTCTTGCCTACATGAAATAATAATTTCTCCATGAAATTATGAATAGGCTTTCCAAGCATCCTATTTGGTATATTATGAGTGCCATCAAGAAAGGAGACCTAGGTTAGAAAAAGGTAGATCCAAGGCCTGAGGGTTGATCAAATCATTGGTTGATGTTAATACATAAGTAAATACTTTCTTCCATAAAGAAGCATTTATGTCCTAATATTGCACATTTGTAACTTGATGCTATGTCAGATATGGATACTGTATATTTTAATTGGTATTCTGTTAATATTTTAACTAAAATTAATTGTTTATCAATGTTATTTATCATTATGTTTGTTCCTTCATAATGTTTATTATAATATTGTGAACAATCAATACAACACCACACATATGAATTTAAAAATGAATTAACAGTGTCCATTACAAAGCTCTTTCAAGACAAAATATTACTTGATCAACCACAATAAATGATGAACCATAACTTTGTAGGCCATTATGGGAAGCTAGTGAAGCATCACGATGTATATTATGGTGAATTCAATCATTCAATAACAATAGCATTTAGACTTCTATACCACTTCATAGTGCTTTACAGCCCTCTCTAAGCAGTTTACAGAGTCAGCATACTTCCCCCAACAATCTAGGTCCTGAGTTTACCGACCTTGGAAGATGGAAGGTTGAGTCAGCCTTGAGCCTGGGGAGATTCAAACTGCCAAACTGCTGGCAATTAGCAGTCAGCAGAAGTGGACTGCAGTACTGCATTCTAACCACTGCGCCACCACATCAAGCCTAACCACCACCTAAAGCCTAAAAGAAGTCCATGTGCTACTCAGCAGTACTAAAGTGGAATGAATGACAACCTCATACTCCTACCAAATCTCCACATCAGTAGCCAGTTTGACTAATAAACTCCTGAATGAAAAGCAGAATATAAATCTAACAAAGAATAAAATATTTATCAACCCCAAGTACTGTAATAGATTAGGCACATGGCGTAAATGTAATCTCATACAAGAAAAACTGTACCTTGGTTTAAAACCATAATATTCAGTACTTGATAAAGTTGAAAACTTGTCACTGTGCAACATTTATTTTTTGTGCTTGTTATAGTAACTACACAAAAAACATGAATATAAAGTATTTTTAATCATATAAATTCTTATCAAAATCTTTCTTCACATTACTTTAACAACCTTGCAACTATGTATTTATTCTGAAGAATTTCAGTGAAAGAATATTCATCTAGCAATAAACATAATTTGAAACCTTACTTAGTGGGATTAAGTTATATGTTCTAGTATAGTAAACCCTCTTATCCAGAATAATTTTCAGTTCTTCATTCAGTACTCATTATAATTTCCCCATATCAGAATTTCCCACATTGTAGAAGGTTCCAAATTTAGTTCCTTAACCAGGGTAAGAACTGATTAAAGAAATATTCATCCAAGCAAGCACTCTTCCTGGTGGCATGCATGTTCCCTAACTTTGTTATCTTTGATCACAATAATTAAATAGTAAACTAGGGTTGGATATACTTAGCTGCTCTTAAACATGATTAAAAGGTTATCTATTTTGAATTATTTAAACATGAAGAAGTGTCAAATTACATCATCTCCAGTGGGAAATCTGTCTTTTGTCATAAATACACCTGCAATCAAACTAAGCTATAACAATAGAAATAACTTCTAATCCCTTTGAAATGAACATGAGTTGTCATCTTAAGCCTAATGGAATGCAGACTTTCTATGGAATACAAAAGCTCACATGCAAAACTGTGGAATGGCTATATCCATTCTATTACAAAAATCAGTTGCATTTCCAAAATTATCTAACAAATAATTGAATGAGGCCAATATTAAGAAATTGAGGCATGAGTCACACACATAAATAACCCAGATGTGAAAACTCCCAGAGTTTTCACAAAGACTTCGCCAAAGACTTTTTGTCATAAAATCTTCATATTTGCAGCAAATTTCTAACAGGTATCTCTGACATATAGGAGAAATACTAGGCCACATTTTGTGAGGAGTCAACTTTTTCCTCCCTACAATATTTGTGAGTAGTACATTTCATGCCACAGAAGAGATCAAAAGCAGAATTGCAAACTGTAAAGACTGCTTATCAGATTGGCATAATGCATAAACCGAACAGCATAACACATCCACAACACACTATGCATTGATTTGGAAGCAGGATAACTAATTATATTGCCTTTTCTTCTTCAGCGTAAATCTTACCCTGGTTATTTTCAACGGTGAAGCAAACAGTGATTGCATTCAGATAATGTTATATGGGCTTGTCTGATACTTTGCTTGGCTTTAGAAACTGTCCTATTACTATTTCAATAATAATTTTTATAGCAGTATTAAACACTTAGTGATTGTTAACCACATATTGATTCATACCTGTAGACACAAAACTCCGATGAAATGTTATTTAGATAAAAACATTAAGCTAAAATAGTCTGCTCCTGGCATACAAACTTCAGGGCAATATATACCAATGGTATGTTTTGGTTATGTAAGTGTGGCTACAGAATTAATAATTACAATATTTTTTCTTTGTAATAACTAACCTTTCCATCAGGTTCTGGTGATACTTTATCCACTTTGTTGCTGCTAAATTTACTTTTCACCCATTCTTCTACTTGCACATTGAATTTCATGAAAGTCACATAGCTTATATATGCACTCAGTAATATTAAACTTTCCCACCACCTAATGAAATTATCCAAAAAGAAGATGATTAGCAGTATCAAGTCTAGGATGTAAAAGGATACATCCCGAAAGAGTGGCCACCAAGTAAGGTGCAAAATCTGTTTAGAAAATAAAGCACACATCCCGATCACAAACAGGATGTTGAATACTGCAGATCCAACTATGGTTCCAATGCCAACATTGCTGTGAGATATAAAGATTCCTATTAAAGAAGTGAAGAGTTCTGGGGCTGAGCCACCAGCGGCCATAAACGTTGCCCCAGCAACATCATCAGAAATGTTGAGTTTTTCTGTGATGACGGTCAGTGAAGGAACAAAGAACTCATCACAGACAATAGCTAAGGCTACAAACATGTAAATCATTCCAATGATATGAAGGAGCACAGCACCCCGTCGTCTCTCCTCAAGAGAAAAAAGATCTGTTGGGTAGTCCCCCTGAGAATGTTCTGTGTGGTTATCATCTGTTAATTTAGAAGAAAGAGGGGAATCCGGAGTATCATTTTGATTCCGTTCTTGATAGCCCAATAGACTTCTTTGATGCACTGACTTGGACTTTTCACTGTCCAGGCTGCTGATTGTCTCTGTGCTATAAGGTTCTAACTGGAAAAAGGCACTGACTGAAAGTGAGAGTGTGCTCATGGCCATAATACCCAAGAAAAGTCCTGTTATTCGAATCAGTCTCTGTTTTTTCCTTATATGTGGATGTTTCTTAAAGCCAAGCAATGGCTCCTGCAGACACCACTCTTCAAGAAAGTGAGCAGCAATATTTTTGTACTGAACCATTTTTGAAGTAAGTTTGTTTGCGGTCCAAGAATTCAGAGTCCAATAGGTTTTTCTTTCATACTTCCTTTATTCTTCAGTTAAACGGTACTTTGATGTTTTCTCTGAACCAAGGATTTACGAAGCTCATGCCTTTGCTGTGATTAAAGAGATAAACATTTGCATCAGTTTAGAAGTGTTTGGCTCAGATACACCTAAAAACATTGTCCTGTACACACACGACTTAACGTTTTAAAATGCTATATAACATGAAATAAGTTTACAATAAAAGCAAATTTATCCAGTATTTCTCAATATTATGCATGTTGGGAAACTTGGAATTATCTCAAAAGCTAATCTTACATTGCAAATTTGAACCTTGATTCTGTTTCTTTAATTCCTGTAAAAGTGTCAATTTTTCTTTCTTTCATGATTCCAGAGCAATAATTTCATAATAGCTTTCTTTCCACTTATTACTTTTCTTGGCATGCTTGTCAAATTTATCGAAGCTGATTTTATGTGCATTAATTAACCAGCATAAATTCATTATTATATTAAGACCCTGAGAATGAACCTTAAATATTGTCAGGGAAACGAAATGGAAAGATGTTCTGCTTCACTTCTAAAAACACAAGGCTATTTTAGATTTTGGTTAGATGGGTCTAACCGAAGTCCAAATAAACTGGCACCTAGGTACTTTAAAAGTATCCAAGTAGTGAATCAATCTTCAAATTAACATACCCAAATAGAATATGACTTTTGCTGTAATTTCAAATAAAGCAGAAAATGTTTAAAAAAAACAAAAAACCTCCCACATTTCCTTGGATCTTTCTCTAACTACCCATATCACAGGTCTGTTGGTAAATATACAACCAGAGAATTAAATTAAATCTCCTCTTTTCCAGAAAACGCTATTCCTGTCAACATATCTAAGAGTTAAAGAGTTAATTTTTATTTTTATTATTATTACTCTCTTTCAATTCTTATTCCTGTGCACTTTTAGTAACACACCGATTACAGTGCAATGCAGAAACCCTTGTACTACTTACGACCTTACTGTTGCTTCTAAGGAATTATTCCCCAAAACGATATCATTGAAATCCTTAAAAAAAAAAAAAGAAAAAAAAAAAAAAAGCCCACAATTCCAAACCAAAATTTCCAATTCAGCTCTGGGAATCCATTAAGAAGAAGAACCACGTTCTCTCTCACCGTGTTCGGATTAAAAAGCCGGAGTCAAGAGCCACCCTGCAGATCCACTACTAAAAAAAAAAAGAAGTAATTAAAATTACGTAATTATGCTTGGTGCAGAGCCCCGCACTGATCTGCAAAGTAACCATCCCCTCTCGCTCTCACTTCTTAACTCCCGGGTAGATACAGATTGCCGCGCGCTGGGCGCTCCCAAAAAGGGACCCCCCCCAAAAAAAAACCCGGCATGCCTTTTTTTTTTTTTTTTTTTTGCGGGCGCGGCGAAAACTTCGCGGGAGGAAGTTCTCCATCCCACCCACCCCTTTTGCGCGTGGAAAGTTCGCGCAAGCAAGAAAGAAAGCCTCGAAATTAAAGGCGGCGAGGGCAAATCACCTGCTCCTACCGAAGACGCCTGCCCCCCCCACTTCCCGGGTTCAAGAGCCCCGACGGGCAGGTGGGTCAGGTGGAAGAGGGAAGCGCGGGCTCGCCTTTCTCTCTTCCGCTCCCTTCCTCGGACTTTCTCCAAGGCGCCGCAAACAGCTGCAGCCCTCCCGCAGCCGAGAGACTCGCTCGCTCGCTCGCTCCCTCCCTCGCCGCCCACAGAAGCCACGGGCAAAACGCGGGGAAGGTCAGGAGAACGGACGAGTCGCCGGCCCGGCCAGCCGCTCGCTGCCACCGCCTCTTACCGGGCCACGTGAGAAGACGAGCGCCGGCTCAGCCCGGCCCGCTCTCCCGCGAAGACGAGCACACACACACACACACGAGAACCAGCCTCTGCCGGCAATTCCTCTCACCGTCCGGCTTCAACCACGGGAGCCACGCCCACTCGCGCCTGCCCCTCCTCTTCCCCCAGGCAAAGCGGCACGCGCCGGCGAAAGCCTCTCCTTCCCCCCTCGCGCGCGCGCGAGCGAGCCTCGGCGACCCCACCGACTCGCCGGACGCTGAGGAGAAACAGGAGAAAGGGCGGGGGGGGCGTGCGCGCGGGCTTCTGAGGGGATGTGTACCGCCCTCACTTCGCGTTAGCCGCGAAGCTTCCTGCGGGGAGTTATATCTCAGTAAAAAAAATCCCTCACGGGATTGTGGTTGTGGTTGTGAGAAAGGGATACAGGGGGGTTCCTTGCAGGGAGTCGATTTCGCCATTGACACCCCCCCCCCAAAAAAAATGCCTCTTGCTAAGAGTGAAGCATTTGTAAAGAGAGTTTTGCCCGTTTGGACGACTTTCTTTGCCGCTGTTGTTAAGTGAATCCTTGCCGTGGTTAAGATAGTAACGCAGTTGTTAAGTGAATCTGGCTTCCCCATTGACTTTGCTTGTTAGAAGGTTGGCAAAGGGGATAATCCTCAAGACACTATAGCTGTTATAGCACTTAGACTTATTATATACCACTTATATACCACTTTACAGACCTCTCTAAGCTGTTTACAGAGTCAGCATATTGTCCTCAACAATCTGCGTCCTCATTTTACCTACCTTGGAAGGATGGAAGGCTGAGTCAACCTTCAGAGAAGGACATAAATACAAGCCAGTTGTCAGGCATCTGAATTTTGATCATGTGACCATGGGGATACTGCAATGGTCATAAGTATTGAAAAATTGTCATAAATCACTTTTTTCAGTACCTGCCGTTGTAACTATGAATGATCACTAAATGAACTGTCAAGGATTACCTGTACCCTAAACTCTTTGGGAATTTAAAGACAAGCATGCCGAGATTAAACCAACCATTTTAGGAGGGTTGTTATGCACTACAGGCAAGTTTCCAAAGCTTCCTGCTCCCCTTGCCCACACATTGCCAACGCAGTCCTAGCCTGCATTAACAGAGGGATAGAGTTAAGATTGCCTGAAGTATTGATTACTGCTTTATAATGCCTTACTTGGAAGATTGCAAGAGATGCTGAAACTCTAGAAAGAGGGCAGAGAAGAGCAACAAAGATGATTAGAGGACTGGAGGCTAAAACATATAAGGAACGGTTGCAGGAATTAAGTGTGTCTAGTTTTAATGAAAAAGAAGGACTAGGGTTGAGGTGATAGCAGTATTCCAATATCTAGGGGACTGCCGTAAAGAAGAGGGAGTCATTCTCCAAAGCTCCTGATGGCAGGACAAGAAGCAATGGATGGAAATTGATCAAGGAGAGAACCAAACTAGAACTAAGGAGAAGTTTCCTGAACAATTAATCAGTAGAACAACTTCCCTGCAGAACTTGTGTGTGCTCCAACACTGGGCATTTAAAAAAAAGAGATTGGATAATATTTGTGCACAAGGGTTGGACTAGAACAGCGTTTGCCAACTGGTGGGCTGCGAGAAAATTTTGGTAGGCTGTACAGAAATGTCACCCCCAGAGCACCTCCCAAAGCAATTAATCCAGGCTGCGCAGAAACTCCTTACCCGGCAAATTTGCCTGCAAAATTGCTATTTTTCCTTTTTCCAACCATCAGCTGCTCTGCTGTGCCAGGAGATTTAGATTAGCTAGAAAGCAGGAAATCATTGGATTTCTTGCTTTCTAGCTAATCTAACAGATTTAACAGATAATCAGAGTTGGAAGGGACCTTGTAGGTCATCTAGTCCAACCCCCCACCGCCCAAGCGGGAGACCCTACACCATTTCTGACAAATGGCAGTCCAATCTCTTCTTGAAAGTTTCAAGTGATGGCGCTCCCACAACTTCCGAAGGCAAGCTGTTCCATTGGTTGATTGTTCTCACTGTCAGAAAGTTTCTCCTTATTTCCAGGTTAAATCTCCCCTTGTTCAGTTTCCATCCATTATTCCTTGTCCGGCCTACAGGCGCTTTAGAAAATAGCTTGACCCTTCTTCTCTGTGGCAGCCCCTCAAATATTGGAAGACTGCTATCATGTCTCCCCTGGTCCTTTTCTTTACTAGACTAGCCAAGCCCAGTTCCTGCAACCGTTCATTGTATGTTTTAGACTCCAGTCCCCTAATCATCCTGGTTGCTCTTTCTGTACTTTTTCTAGACAGGGTGGGCAAACTTTTTGGCTCGGGCCACATTGACTTTTAAATTTGACAGACAGGCCGCCACCTGGTGTCGAAATGCCTGTCATTACAAGTCAAAATCAAATGAATGCAATCATTCAATCATTCACATCAAACTTTCTGTACCAATCTTGGGGCGGATTAAAAAGACCAACGGGCGGATGTGCCCACGGGCCGTAGTTGCCCACCCTGTTCAGAGTCTCAACATCTTTATAATGTGGTGCTTTTAAGCACAACCGAACCTCCGTTAGGACTGAAGGTTCTATTATTCAGTGCAGACTCACGGCAAGCAAATTTCATGTGACAGACTCAGGTAGCCGATGGCAGATAGATAGATCACTGATTGATTCTGTGAGCAACTCAATCTGCCTGCCTGCTTTGCCTGATTTTGGGTAAAAGTTGCTCTTTTTGAAATAAAAAATTCAATATTTATATAAATATTTATAATATTTGCAAAGAAGCCATGCCCAGCCAGTCACATGGCCACCAAGCCACACCCACAAATTAGGCCACACCCACAGGTTAGTAGTCCCTGGGATTTAAAATTATGAGTTTGGTGGTCCCTGATGTCCAAAAGGTTGGCGACCCCTGAACTAGAAGACCTCCAAGGTCCCTTCCAACTCTGTTATTCTATTATTCTGTTTCTAATCATTCTGCAGGTGAGGACAATCAGGGAATTGGAAAAGTGGCAATGGAAAAAGTAAGAGGACCAAAAAATAGTAATAGCTGAATGCCCACATCTCCCTAAGCCTCTTGTTTTAATCGTTTGTTGAACAAGCAACAAGCAACCGCTTTATTCATTGGAACAAGTGACTCACGGCCCTAGGTTCCTGCACAAAACTAAAGCATAATGCAGTTTGCAAAGGACAATTGCTGTGCTGAACACAAACCAAAGAACCCACAAAATAGCTTAGCACGAAATGTAAGCCGAATTCTCCACAGCTTAAAGAACACAAAAAATGCCAACGAAGACTTTAGAATGAGGATTTAATTATGTCACTGTTTTATTTCAGGTACTATTTTCAGAATTTGTATGCATGAACAATAAATAAGTAATAACCAGAATTATTCCAATGTTATTTGCTAAAATTTTGTCAAGACTATTCTTGACAACAAAGTGAATAGACTGTAATAGGGTGAACTAATAGATGGCTTGCCTGCCACACAGCTTTTAAAAACAGCAGTGGTGAACAAATCCTGACTCTGGGTTTTTACATGTTTTTTTTTTTCTTTGTTATTTTCTTGAATAACAGACTTTTAAAATGTTCTCTTTTCTTAAGCACTGTAATGAGTTGACGGGAAAAAGCTTCACTTGCTGTTTTTCCACCATTCTTGCAACTGTGAAAGAGCACGAAGCCCTGCATTAGAACAAATAACAATAAATAATCCTTAAATTGAGTCCAAATCTTTTTTCAGTGCTGAAATATTAGAAGCTGCCCTGTGTACACGTAGAATCCCTTATCAGTTCAATAATCAATAATCAATAATAAATCTCCCTCCCTCCCTTCTTCCCTCTCTTCTTCCCTCCCTCCCTCCCTCCCTCTCTGTCCTGGTGAGAAGGAAGAGCACTCAAAAACAGAGGAAGTAAATGCACAGTCAGCCATAAAGGGCTCAGATGTCTGTACACTAATACTCTTAAGTATGCAGAATAAACAGAACTTGAAGTCCTAGTACATGAAGGCAGGTATGATATTGTTGCTATTATTGAGTCTTGGTGGGATGAAACTTATGATTGGAACATACTGCTAGAAGGATAGAATTTATTCAAAAGAAACAGACCCAACAAAAGAGGAGTTGCATTGTAAGTAAAGAAGTACTACACCTCTGCAAAAACACACAATACCAAGGACAAAAGCATTCTTGAAAGTATTTGGGTGAATATTACAAGAGAAAGAAATAACATTGCTCTTGGTGTGTATTGCGGGCCAATCAACCAAGCCAAGGAAATGGATGAACGTTTTGCAAATCTGGTAGTGAGGTATACAGGAAACACACTACTGTATGAACCAGGGACTTTACCCTGACATAAACTGTAGTGAGTGGAAGATGAAACAGGTTCTTGACATGCCCAGATGACAACTTCATCATCCAAAAGGTGGAGGAGGGAACCAGAGGGTTAGTTATACTAGACTTATTTCTTACCGAAACGGTTGAAGAATGGAATTTGTAAGAATTTAGGCAAAAGTGATCATGAATGCAGAGAAGAGCAATAAAGATGATAAGCCATATGATATATGGCTAAGGGAACTACCATATGTTAAGTCTAACTAAGAGAAAGCTTAGAGGAGACACGATAGCTATCTTCCAATACTTGAAGGGATGTCACAGAGAAGAGGGTATCGAGTTATTCTCCATAGCTCCCGAGAGCAGGACAAGAAGCAGTGGGTGGAAACTCGTCAGAGAAAGAGCCAACCTGGAAATAAGGAGGAATTTCCTGATAGAACAATTTATTAATGGAACATATTGCCTCCCAGAGTTGTGGGTCAATTGCTGGAGATTTTCAAGAAAAAAATTGGATAACTATTTGTCTGATACGTTGCAAGGATTCTATAAGTTGAAGTCCACACCACTGGAACCCACTTGAATTGAGTAACTGTCTTGCTGAAGCACAATTATTCACTGATTCTTTTCTCCCAAAAGCTTTCAGTTTTTTTGTCTGTGTCTTTTAATGACCTGTGTAATCCCTTAATCGGGACAACTGAATGGAGCTGTTTACAGGCCGGATGCCCTTCCTGTCACCAATGCAGAGTTTGCAGCAGATAATTACTCATTGTGCTCTGAGAGAGAAATATCTGCCGCTACCTAGGATCGAACTCACAGCCTCCTCCCAAAAGCTCTCACTACTATCAAGAAATATATTGCAAACTAGCAATTGACAGAGCAGTCATAAAGATCTTGGGAAAGATATCCAAATGCTGTGATATAGCTATAACCAAACAAGCCACACAGTGGTGGGATTCATTTTTTTTTTTACTACTGGTTCTGTGGGTGTGGCTTGGTGGGAATGGCAGGGGAAGGATACTATAAAATATCCAGTCAGAGGTGGTATTTGCCGGTTCTCCGAACTACTCAAAATTTCCGCTACCGGTTCTCCAGAACTGGTCAGAACCTGCTGAATGACACCTCTGAAGCCATAGTATTCCCTGTGATGTTCTATGGAAGTGAAAGTTGGACTTTGAAGAAGCAGAATAGGAAAAGTATTGACGCTTTTGAACCTTAGCGTTAGAGAAGACTTTTGAGAACATTGCAGACAGCCAAGAAAATAATCCAAACAGATCATTGAAGAAATCAACCCAGAATTCTTACTCAAGGCACAAATGATCAGGTTCTCTTTGGACACATTTGTTCTCTGGAGAAAGTTCTAAAGCTGAGAAAAGTGAAAGGAAAGAGAAAAAGAGGAAGACCAACAGCAAGATGGATGGATTCAATTACAGTGTGATGGACACACACCATTAGAAGACCTAAAAAATGAGGTTAGGGATAGATCATTGTGGAAAACATCTGTCTATGTGGTTGGTAGGAGTGGACAATGAGTTAATAGCATATAATTTGTCAGCATTGATCATATTTTTTCTATATTTAGATTTAAATGAACTGATTACCTAAATTGGGCTGTGGTTCGTTTAGTACCAGGCTGCAGAAACTGCAGGCGAGCATGCATGCAGCTCCACTTGGGCGCAGAGCAGACAGGTGCATGTGCCTTCGGCTCGTGCAGAACCAGCCTTTTCTCTCCGCCCCCACCAAGCCAGAAAGGTTGGAGACTACTGACCTAAATTATACTTTTGAGTTGTATAAACAACTCTTTATGGGGAAGACTGGGGAAAAAAGAGGACCAAATGAGAACATCTAAATAGTTGCTAAAAGCAGTAAATGCTAAACTTGAAAATGCTGATGAGCGAGATTACCATGACTACAAAAGTGGCATATTTAAATACAAATTGGGGTTAGGCTTTTAAATGCTAATTGCAATTGAGAAATAGAAGAGGATCGAAACTGTAATCATGTTCCTATTACTTCCTAACTCATGCCCTCTTTAAAGAACAGAGCTAGAGGAAACAAAATGTAAATTATATGACGTGAATAGAGATATGAATAATAATTTCCCAGGTTATAATGGAGAAAGCAAAGCATCCTTCAGTAATCCAGTGAAGGTACATGCAAAGGTACATACAAGCTACATACAATGTACATACAAATACATACAATGTACATACAAAGGTACATGCTATAAGCAAGGTCAAAAGTGTCAAGAATCAAACGTACATATAGGAAAAGATGCATTTGTATAAAATTGTGAAAAATAAGCCGCATTTCAGGTTGATAAGCTTAGAAAATAATAATGATTGTGGTTAAAACCAGGATATTTTTGTCTACTGAAAATATGCTGAGTATCTTGCACTGCATATATTCTCTAACAAATAACGTAGGTGTAAAGCCAGTTAATTCCCATCTGCAGCTGCTTCCCCAAATCCTATGCCTCACATGCCAATGTTTACTAGGTCACATTGCCATTGTAATACCCAAAAGATGCACAGTGTGCCATTTAAGATTTGCCTGGTAAACAGAGATAAATTACACAAGGTATTTTCTTGTCAAGTCAGCTTCACACCTAAACAAAACAAGTGAACAAACAAAAAAGTTTAATCCTGAAGGGTTTTCAATTAATGAAATGGGGAAAAAAAGATATTTTTTGCGCACACAGTTTGTACAGTTAGATAAAAATGTGGATAAGCTTCTATATTTTACATACTAGTAACTCCACTAATTTCACAGAGAAAATAACCTTATAGAAATAATCTGCTTTATGCTCAGGCAGAAAGAATTATTCAGTGGAATTCAATAATATTCAAAGCCAGGCTTTAAATGGCTGAATTCTTTGGATAACATTCACTGTAGTCTTGCAAATAATCAAATATATGCTGGAGTCACGGGTCAATTTTGAGTTGCCCTCTATTTTAAAAGACATGTATCACATTTAAATAGTCTACATTCACAATACTGAATGTATAATTCAACAGAATGATGACTATGCTAAGGACTATGAGATCCAGATTGCAAACATTTGGACAACCACTATATGACAGCAAAGGGTTCATGTTTTTCTATGACATTGGTACCATCTAGTGATGGCCTGGATTTTGCAGCTCAGTTCCATAATTGTAACCATGTGGCCAACAATATATGTTAATATATGTTTAGGTCCAATATATGTTTAGGTCCAATTTCAGTCAAAGCAGCTCACTAGGGAACTTCTAGGAGACTCACTAGGGGCCATTTATATTCTTTTGATCCAACCACAAGTTTGGGCTTGTGAAAAAAAAAAAATGGAAGGGGGAAGCTTCAATTATGCTGCATTGATTCTAAACAAAATGCAAAATATAGGTAACAAATATATTTATGCTGTTGCAATTAATAATCACTCTACTTTGGCCAACTCAGCAAAGATAAGCTTGGCTTAGTATTCCTATCACATCTTTCTGATTGTGTGGCTGTATCAGTGTCCTAGCATTAAACACAGAAAATCTAAAACTGCCACACACACACACACACACACACACACAGAGAGAGAGAGAGAGAGAGAGAGAGATCAGAATGGTAAGACTTAATGCTTCAACAGAACTCGGTCTTTGAAATACAGGTAGTCCTCAACTTATGAATAAAATATACGTTGCTAAGTGAGGTACTTGTTAAGTGAAATTTTCCCCATTGTACTACTTTTCTTGCCACAGTTGTTAAGCGAATCACTGCAGTTGTTAAGTTAGTCACACGGTTGTTAAGTGAATCTGGTTTCCCCGCTGACTTTGCTTCTTGGAAGATCCCAAAAGGAGATCAAGTGATCCCAGGACCCTTCAACCTTCATAAACATGAGTCGGTTGCCAAGCATCTGATTTTTGATCACGTGACCGCAGGGAATGCTGCAATGGTTGTAAGTGTGAAAATGGTCCTAAGTCACTTTTTCCAGTGCCCTTGCAACTTTGAATGGTCACTAAATGAATGGTTGTAAGTCGAGGACTACCTGTATCTTGGTTTTCTGACTAAAAGAAACAAAAACAAGTGCACAAACAACCAAATTAAGGCCTTTGGGGAAGGTGCATCCACTAGTCCATTTATCATTTTAGGTAGGCATCATATAATTATCAGAGGATCCCTGTTTTATGTCATATGTGGAAGTGGCCTATTTTTGAAGCCCAAGTACAATAACATTATGGCTGGAAAATATAGTATTCCAATATTTAGAGCTGCTAAGATTTCCCTTGCCTCTATTTGCATTTCTCTATGGTTCCTCAATTACTAATAGCGTCATTCAAGCAAAGATAAGTATTTTTAAATCCCCCAGTGTTCAATTTTTTAAAAAAAATGTGATACAAAATTTCTTCTATAAAGTCCAAGGCAGCCAGACATCTTTTGTTTGTTGTGCATTGTGGTACCTAGATTAAAAATAAATGTTTGCTACCATAAATTTTTGATGCTCAAATCACATAACTTTGCTATTTTTTTGCTGCAAAAGACTAACAGCTATCCATCAGTTTAAATGCTTACATTTGACCTTCTATTTTTCTCTACATTTTCATACATAGCCTTGTCACTTTCCCTGGGTGTTTTGCTAATTCTTCATCAAGTGTTGCCCATGAAGCACAATGGAAGCTTTTCCATGCATGCAGTCATTTCTCATTCTTCTTTTGTAATTCTTGTAATTAAGAAAAAAAAAATCATGTAGATGATATACTTATATAATAACTCACTTTGTAAAAAGAACCAATGGTAATTTAGAAAAAGTACAGTATGGAAATTATAGCTGACACCACTAGCTGAATCCTGCTAATAAAAGCCAATCCCAAATAAGAATATTTCACCGTACTTCTCGAAGCTATAAAGAAAGGCTCAGATTTCAGTAAGCCTCTACTTAGTGCTACTGGGCAGTCGTCAAATATACCTCTGGGTGTGCTTTGGATAGTCAGGTTTGTTACTGAAAGGCATTAGTAAGTTTCTGTGACCACCCAAAATGCTCCCCTAGGTCTTTGTAAAGTTAACTAACAGGAAGGGAAAGTACTGTGTGTTCCATTGTAGCTGTTGGAAAGAGAATCCATCTGGTTCAGTTCCAAGCTGGGAGAAAGATGCTGGAAATAAAATGGAGGCTGATTGGAAAGAAAGCTCCACTTATTGATGAACAGAACCGCCAGGGTTTGTGGTTCTGATGCAGCTGACCAATTGGTTTGATGAGTACATGGATTTTTATAAGTTTCGGAGATCCTACTAGGGCGAGAGGTTTGTGCAATGTCTGAAAATGCTCTTAGGAGATTGTTCAATGTAGTGAGCTCGGTGTCTTCTGCTAAATGGTAGTGGGTTATTCCTATTATGTCCTGAAGGATCATGTCCTGTTATTAATCCCATCACCTGGAGCTGAAGGTCTTTTGTTTTGTATTTAGGCTGACCCAGTGTTTCTTAATGGGCACAAAATATCTGCTGGGGGGTGGGGGGGCTGTTAAAAAAAAGGCCGAGTCTGCTGTCTGTCTTTAAGAGCATGTTTCTCCATTTCTCCCTTCGGGGAAAGATAATATTCTGCCTTTCTAATGTTTTCCAAAATATTTCATTCTTCTGGGAGGGGGCTTCCCACATATAGCTCTAGAGCAGGGGTCCCGACCTGTGGGCCGTGGCTCACTAGTGGCCCATGAGGAGATTGCACTAGTGGGCTGCAAAAGTGGCCGGTGCAACTGTGTACACGCATGCACATCCACAATTGCACAAGCAGCAAGTGAGTACATGCATGCATGCTCCCTTTGCCTGAGAGGCAGGTCCACAAAGCCGGAAAGTTTGGGGAATTCTGCTCTAGAGCAGGGGTCTCCAACCTTGGCAACTTTCAGCCTGGAGGACTTCAACTCCCAGAATTTGCAGCAAAGCTGGCTGGGGAATTCTGGGAGTTGAAGTCCTCCAGGCTGAAAGTTGCCAAGGTTGGAGACCCCTGCTCTAGAGGGAATGCTGTGAAAATATTTCTTGTCCACCTTACAGTTCCAGTTTCCTAGCAAAGGGAGCTCTTGCTTTGTCCAGCCTGTCAGGATTTCCCCCTCTAGCCCCCAGAGGCAAAGGGCCATAGTGCTATGCCCTGTTCTTTCTGGTTGATCCAAAGGGCAGCTCCTGGGAACGGTAGTTGGGTTTTCTTATTCCTTTTTGCAAAACAAATGTGGTTGAGGCAACGAAGGGAACATGAGCAGAAAACTGGCTACAGAACTGCATCATACGTTTGCAAGGGATCTTAGAAGTCATCCAGTTCCTCTGCTCAGTGCAGGATCGAGGGAACACCTCTGACAGATGACCACCAGAAGTCTTCCAGCAAAAGACTCCGGAACTTAATTCTGCAGCTTGTTGCACTGGCCAATATTTTGTACATCCTGTTTTATGAGACAACACTTCATTCTGTGCAATGCATGGAGAGAAAATTGCCATCCAAGACAATGGAAATTTTCACACAAGATGACTGACAATGATCCCCCACCTCCATCCAAGTTGACAGGATTAACTGGGCATCAACCATTTCTTCAGTCCTCCTACCTATTGCAAAGGGAGGAAAATCAGAGCTTGTTATTTACAGACTTTAATTTTTTTTAATTAAAGAGGAAAACAACAACAGGAAAGCTATACTGTAGTGTCTGATTATCATAATTGATGCCAACATTTGTTTGGATGGCTTCCTCATCCAACTCCTTTTCATTCAGCCAAAGGAGAGGAATAAAACAACAACATGGAATTCCTAAAGAAGCTCATTTCAGCAGGAACTGTGTAGAACTTAGTCTGGATCTCAGAGGCAGGAAAGGGCAATTACTATCTGGTAATTAGTCTGCTTGTAGGAACAGTGTGGCATGAAGCAGAGGGATTAATTAACAGGATTAACTTCCACAACTTGGATCTTCATTCAGGACAGTGAAATCTCTCACTTCATAATGCTTGCCAAATCTTTACTTCTTATGCTGTCTTGATTTGATTGTAATTTGATTGTTGTGAGCAGCCCAAAGGTGTTGAGAGTTGGAGGACATGTGAGTTTAATAATTATTATTAGTGTATAATGCAAACAGCCAATGTATTCTAAGTTATTTGTCACAAAGTCAAGAGACTATATATATATATATATATATATATATATATATATATATATATATATATATATATATATATATATATATATATATATATATATATATTTTCTGAGGTTTTCTGAGGTTTTCTGAGGTATATATATATGTGTGTGTGTGTGTGTGTGTGTGTGTGTTGTGACTGGAAGGTTTGAGCCTGCTGTGAGCTTTGAGTCTGATGTATCAGAAGACACAGGTTCGAGTGATGAGGAAGGTTTGGCATTGGAATTGGCACCTGCTTTAATGAGAGATGCAGACGTGAGCCAGGAGGATGAGGATGAGGGGAATCGCCATCCTCTCCTGAACCTTCCACATCAATCATGCCTCAGGTGTCAGCAGCTGATCCACAGAACATACCAGAGTCCTTGAGTGATGACCAAAATGACGAATGTTGGGTTGATGCAAGGACTAGACGCGGTTGAGACGTCAAGCACAATTTGAAAAGAAACGTCAAGTCAGAGACTAATTAGAGAGACTGACTCGCCCCTTCAAGGAATATAAGGAGGCGTGCTAGTTAACGATCCTTGTCTGGATCAAACTTTGTTAGTTACTTTGCAGCTTTGAAGAAGCCTCCTGTTTGCCTTTTTGTTCCTGAATTATCTTGTGGCTCGTTATCTCGGCTTGAAGACAGTTTCTGGGAGAGCTGCCAAGGACGATTACAGAGAAAAGTTAACTCTGTGGTTTCTGGTATTATTTGTTCGTGTTTATTTCTTTGGGGACATTGGACTCTCACTTGTGGCTACAAGTGAGACAGAACATATATGTGTGTATATATGTATGGTATTCAGCTTTGTTCGGGTATTTTCCCACGTCATTATAGTTGTGCTTTTAAAGTTGTAGCAATGTTTTGGCAGAATCTCATCTGCCATCACCAGGCTTATGTATAGTGTTTATATATATTTATATGTATAGTGTTTATATATATATTTGGCAGAATATCATCTGCCATCATCAGGATCGTGTATTGGGTTCGTCTTCATTGTGTGTGTCAGGCTTTCGCAGTATTGGAAGCTAGGAAGCCAGGTTTCACCTCAGCCAGCCACCCAGATGAAACCTAGCTTCCTAATAAACGACAGCTGGCCATTCACCCAAAGCCAAGCTGCGCTGAAAGCCCCCAATAAATGAAACACAATGTTGCCAACTAATCAAGACAAAAAAAAAACACACTACAAAACAGACAAAAGATATTAGAAACACCAATCAAGCAGAACACAGCCAACTCTAAGGCCAATAAACACAGATCAAGACTCCCAACCAATCAGGATGAAGAAAAAACCATTCAAACAAAGCACGAGGCTAGCACCAAATTTAAAACAGAAACGGCTGTGAAAGCCTGACACACACAATGAAGACGAACCCAATACACGAGCCTGATGATAGCAGATGAGATTCTGCCGAAACATTGCTACAACTTTAAAAGCACAACTATAATGACGTGGGAAAATACCCGAAGAAAGCTGAATACCATACATGTAAGTACCCACGAAAACTTAAGAATATCTATCTATCTATCTATCTATCTATCTATCTATCTATCTATCTATCTATCTATCTGACTGGATGGTGGGGAATGGAAGGATCAGAGCCGGAGATGCTTCTTGGATGAGAAGTGAAATGTGTTCAAAGAAAAAAACCAGAAAGTCCAGTTGCCTCTTCAAAAAGCATGTTTGGGACAACCACGACCTGGATGACTGAGCATCTCCATAGACAACAAGGTGCTTAGTTTTTCAGGTAACTTATTACAGAGCCTACTATAAAATGACTCCGTAGAAGGAATGATACTTCTGTATTATGCAAACTATGCAAACTGGAATTATTTGTAGCTACCATTTTTTCTAACATAGTTTGACAAACCCATCCCAAATTCCTTCTTATCAAAGGTCTGTTATTGCAACCATTAACTCGTTGAAATAATGTAGATTTCCATTTAGGAGCAAGGTTTCCCACATATATATCCCTTCCTAGAAACAACAATATCCCAGTATATCTCAGAAAAGTCACAGCAGTCCTTAACAGAAAGTCAATCATGGTGTTTTTTACAGCCAGATGCTTTGCCATATTAGCCATATTAAATTCAAGACACATTTAAAAAAAACTTGAAGAGCAAAAAAAATTAAAGTGCTTATAACCAATGCAAAAAGATTAGTAATGAAATTACTGCGGCAAGCTCTGGCTCCATTTTCCACCATTAAGAGTAGGTCATCAGCTAATCAATGCTCATTTAGGAGAATGTCAGAAAGGTACAAAATAAATGCAGCATAAAAGTAACAGCAGAGCCTGAAATTCATTAATTCCCAGGAGTCTGCAAAAGGCCCATTAGAAAAGAATAATTACCCTATAAGGTAAGGAATAGTTAGCATTATCAGTCTCAGCCCTGAATGGCTGCAGGATTCCAATCGAATGGAGGAAGTGCAAAAAATTCAGAGAGGATCAAAGCTTCTTCTTAATGAAATCGAAATAATAGTGTTGCAGCTAAGACAGAATTCACCCAATGAATCTGTCTGTCTATCTATCATCTATCTATCTATCTATCTATCTATCTATCTATCTATCTATCTATCTATCTATCTATCTATCTATCTATCATCTATCTCTATCTATCTATCTATCTATCTATCTATCTATCTATCTATCTATCTATCTATCTATCTATCTATCTGCCTACTGCCTATTTATCTATGTATAATACACACCCACACCCACACACACACACAGACATTCCTTGAATAAGTAAGAAAAATTCACTGGCTGTTCATAGGCAAAGCATGGTTTAACATCAATCATCATCAAGGCCATCCCTTACTGAATATGCTTTACATAACAGTCCATGGCTTATCTTACTGAGCTAAGGAACCCTACAGAATGGAGAAGAATGAATTGTAGCAGCTAGTACCTTCTTTATATGTATAAGTTAGGTGGTCACCAGGAAAATCCCACCAATGATGAGATCCTGAAGTTCCTGAAATATGCCTCCCCAGGCATGTGGCTATGAGCCCAATTTCCCTGTATTTGAGAAGTATGAAGTCAATGTAGAAAATATTTGCCCTCATTTTGAGTTTCTGAAAGAATCATTGCCTTTCCTGTGTTAGTGATGATCAGTCCAAAATTCATAATTTAGTCTCTCCTGTGTGCCGCAGATATTTTGATGGGAAAGTTCCTTATTGGTGGTGATGGGGTGCCTTTCAAACGTACAGCAGAAGATCTGAAACTATCAAGATACAGGATGACAATTAAAAGCTGCTTCAGCAAACCATCTAGATCACAAGTGTCCAACCTTGGCAACTTTAAAATTTGTGGACTTCAACTCCTAGAATTCCCCAGCCAGCCAATCCCAAATTCTTGGAGCTGAAGTCCACACGTTTTAAAGTTGCCAAAGCTGCAGATTCATGATCTAGGCTGAGCCAGATCTCGCTAAACTTTCCCCAGATTTCTGTTTCATCTAAGTTTTTAAAATTATACAGTGCTACTGTAAGTTTTAATGTAACTTTCCAGGCTAAACTAAATTAACAAATAATCTAGAAAAAAAGATCTTTGGAGACAAAAATTGCTTGTTTATTGTAGCAGCAAAACTTCTCTAAAATGAAAGAATCTGATAAATTGCTGTGATATGAACTAAACCTATAACTCCACCTTAAAAGACTTAAGGATTACTTAAGACAGTCATTGGTCTAATGTAGGAAACTGTAAGTCCACTTTGTATCTACTTCCTCTATGCTGGCTCATTTATCCGAGAACCCTAAAATTACTATTTATTAGCTTGGATGGGCTTTGTCAAAATAAGCTTACCTACTACCAACTACCACAACTATGTCTGTAAGGTGGTTCTCTTTAATCAAAATTCGAACTATTTCTCATTTAGACGACTCAGTTAGTCCAACTACACTTTGTATAACCAGACTGGGAAAATATACTTGTCCCAGGATACATTCTGGTGAGAGAGAAATTCCCTAAAGTTGGATTCCAACACGAGTCCGAAAGCTCGCAAGACAGAACGTCTGATCCTGGGGACCGACCCAGATTAGATCCTGCAATCAGATTGGGCTCCGACACCGTGCACGAAGTATTATTGGCTGTAATCTTTTTGGTTAGGGTTTTGTATGCGGACTCAGACATGAATTATGATTTAATGAGGACGTTCATCCAGCCAATAAGGTTTTAGGCAATCAGTCTCAGCGGAAGAAACCACGACTGAGCGTGTTGTATAAATATTTTGTGTGTAACATGGCATGCAGAGTCTACCGAGAGAAAAAAAGGACAGCAGATCAAGGGCCCAAAGCTGAAGCTCTAATTGTGTCATTAAGCACATCTAATCACTGGACTGATGTGACCTCTGAGTCACATGACAGCCCAGTACACGAAGCAGCTGTTAGCAGTTAGTCCAGCTTTTCCCTTGTTGTTTATTTAGATTGTTGATTTTCTTCCTATCCTGTCCCTATTTCTGCAAACTTCTGCAATTGCTTGAAGTGTCCGTGTGCCTTTGGGTAATTTATTCAAGGCTGAGCTAAAAATAACTCTGATCCCACCACTTCCAGGAATATCTGTGGGAGCCCATTTTGGAAGTCTGGCAAGGGACACACCACCATTTCATCTGCAGGCCGCCAAAGAACATCCCATATAAAATCAAAGCCTGCAGCTGATTTTCAAGCAATATATTGTAATATTTCTTGCGGCAATCATATCGCAGTCATTCAATGCAGTTTAATGGGCAGGATGATTCCAGATAAGGGTTTTATTATGCCCAGCCTCAATCTGGAATTTTACAAAGGCTCTTTGCACTCTTCCCATGTTTTTAACCATGACTTTGATTTTTCTTTTCTGCAAAAGAAAAAAAAACAATTAAAGAACAACATATGGAAAATATCTGCTGTGCGTGTGCATTTATATGTGCTATAAAGAAAGATTCTCTGTTATTCTTTGTTTCAGGTTTCAGGTGGGTGGAATAGTCGTTTGTCACCACCTAGTGGTGAAAAAATCCTATCATCAAAGTAAGTTCAGTCTAGCGTTCGTCTTTTACTGCAGAGAACACCTTAAATCTGCAATTCTGCAGCACTTCCAAAGAATAATTCCAGAAGAATGTAAGAGAAGTGGCTTCAGAATAAATCTCCCTAGGATTGTACCTTGTGTTTCCTTTAAAACTTTTTTTTTAAAAAAATCTCTGACCTGAGTGCCAATATTTCTATTATTTTATTATTTCAAGATAAATCAGGGTTATGGAATTAAGAGAAAGAAGAAAACTTCTAAAAAGATTCCTAGTAAATAGGCCCTTTGGAGAGTACTCAGGAAGTGGTTGGGACTTTTAACATTCAGAAAGCCTTTTGAAGTAGATGCAACTGTTGTGCCTTCCAGACAGTGGTGGGGTTCAAAATTTTATACTACCGGTTCTGTGAGCATGGCTTGGTGGGCACGGCAGGGGAAGGATACTGTAAAATCCCCATTCCCTCCCCACCCCACTAACCTGCTTTCCAGCTCTGTTCTCCTGTGCTGGGCAACAAAAGAAGACCCAGCCAATCAGCTGGGACTCGGCAGGTAGAGAATAGATGTGGGAGGGGCCAGTCAGAGGTGGTATTTGCCGGTTCTCCGAACTACTCAAAATTTCTGCTATTGGTTCTCTGAACTACTCAAAATTTCCGCTACCGGTTCTCCAGAACTGGTCAGAACCTGCTGAATACCACCTCTGCTTCCACCGTTTGTACCAGAAGGTAAATACAGAGAGTCCTCAACTTACAACAGCTCACTTAGTGACTGTTCAAAGTGACAGCGGTACTAAAAATTGACTTATGACTGTTTTTAACACAACCATTGTAGCATCCCAGGGTCATGTGATCAAAAGTCAGATTTTTGGAAACTGACTCATATTGATGGCAGTTGCAATGTCCTGAGGTCATAGGATCCCCTTTTGTGACCTTCTGACAAGCAAAGTCAATGGGGAAGCCAGATTCACTTAACAATGAAGCATGTTACTAACTTAACAACTGCAGTGATCCACTTAGCAACGGTGGCAAGAAAGGTTGTCAAATGGGGCAAAACTCACTCAACAAATGTTTCACTTAGCAACAGAAATGCTGGGCTCAATTGTGGTCCTAAGTCGAGGACTATCTGTAATTCCTTTCTGAATTCTGTTTTTATGCCCCTATCCTTTATATGACGGTATGATTTTATTTATAAAACTGCCCAGAGTCACGCGGGTGAGATGGGCAGGGCATAAATTTATTAAATGAATGAATTAAAAGAAGGAATGAAATTTGATAAACAAATGAATGGAAGAATGAACGAATAAGATCGTTGCTGGTCGAAGGTGCAAGGGGGCAGAAAAAGATAAACTCCAGTTGATTTAACTACAGCCAGGCACAGAGGTTAAGTGCGGGAGGGAACCTATTTGCCAATTGTCTATGGAGATTTGGTCATCCAGGTCATGATTGTCCCAAAACAAGAGGTGGTATTCAGCAGGTTCTGACCAGTTCTGGAGAACCAGTAGTGGAAATTTTGAGTAGTTTGGAGAACCGGCAAATCCCACCTCTGACTGGAGATTTTACAGTCTCCTTCCCCTGCCACCCCCACCAAGCCACCCCCACAGAACCGGTAGTAAAAATTTTTTGAATCTCACCACTGTAAAGATGCTTTTTCGAGAGGCAACTGGACTTTTAGTGCTGAAGAAGCTTCTTGGATGAGAAGTGAAACATCTCCAAAAAAACAACAACCAGAAAGTCCAGTTGCCTTTTGCAAGAAAAAAAAAAAAGCACCTTTGGGACTATTTGCCAATTGCAGGAAGAGTGAGATGATGGGACCTTGAATTGTTGCATCAGGACAAAAAACGTTTATTTTTTAGTTTATTTCCAGGGGGGCGGGAAAGTACTGATTAAAGGGATAGGATCTTCTGGGATTTACCCAGATAACAGTGCAAAGAATTACCTCTGCAAGGTAGAAAGTCCCTCTCCTTTGGCAGCCTTCAAAGCAAGTCCACTTAAAGGAGCTTTGGCATCTGAGGAGGAGAAGGGACATTTTGCTTCACAGGCGACTCTGCTTATCATGAAGTAGATAAGGAGCAGTGGAAAGAGGAAGCATTTAACCCCTCTGCAAGGCTAACTTTTGCCTCTGAAAGAGCAAAGCTCTTCTAGTTGATATACAGAATTAAAAACAGCTGCCTTAGTGATAACCGTGACGGTGAAATATATGGAGTGCATCATGGATGCCCATGTTTTCAAGCCCTTGTGAACAGAGGAATAGCACAACACCGCACAATTAGCACAACAATGCAGATGCAGCTCTGTGGATATCATTAAAAGTCATAGAAGCACAGCAATAGCTTTAACTTGATGAGGCCATGAACTAAGTGGGCATTTTGGTACAGAAGAAAATCTCAAATGGATTGGGCAATTTGGTAGACCTCCTAAGAGGGAATTACCAGGCACCATTATTGAAAAATGTGAAATGGTTCAAAAATATCTATGAAATTCAATTGCAAAACCATCCTTTGGGACATACCAGCAGAGGAGATCTGCTGGGCAAGTGGGGCATGTAGATGACGTGGGTTTACTCTCAAGAGTAATGATGACTCAATAGTACGGTAGTAATTGTGAGAAAGATCTTGGAATCCTAGTGGATAATCATTTAAATACGAGCCAGCGGTGTGCCTGCAGCTGCCCCAAAAGCCAACACAGTTTTAGGCCGCATTAACAGAGGGATAGAATATGAAGTGTTACCACCACTTCATAATGCCTTGGTAAGACCATACTTGGAATACTGCACCCAGTTTAGGTCACCATGATATATAAAAAAAGATGTTGAGACTCTAGAAAGAGGGCAGGGAAGAGCAACGAAGATGATTAGAGGACTGGAGCTGTGGTGGTATTCAATTTTTTTTACTACTGGTTCTATGGGTGTGGCTTGGTGGGCGTGGCAGGGGAAGGATAGTGCAAAAATCCCCATTCCCTCCACACCCCGCTAACCTGCTTTCCAGCTCCGTTCTCCTGTGCAGGGCAATCAAAGGAGACCCAGCCGATCAGCTGGGACTCAATGGGAGGCAGAGAAGAGATGGGGGCGGGGCCAGTCAGAGGTGGTATTTGCCGGTTCTCTGAACAACTCAAAATGTCCGCTACCGGTTCTCCAGAACCGGTCAGAACCAGCTGAACACCACCCCTGCACTGGAGGCTAAAACACATGAAGAATAGTTGCAGGAACTAGGTATATTTATTTTAATGAAAAGAAGGACTAGGGGAGACATGATAGCAGTGTTCCAATATCTAAGAGGCTGCCTCAGAGAAGAGGAAGTCAATCTATTCTCCAAAGCAACAGGAGGCAGGACAAGAAGCAATGGACGGAAACTGATCAAGGAGAGAAGCAACCTAGAACTAAGGAGAATTTTCCAGAGGAGTTCGAACAATCAAGTTGTGAATGCTCCAACACTGGAGGTTTTTAAGAAGAGACTGGACAATCATTTGTCTGAAATGGTATAGGACCTCCTGCTTTGACTAGAAAACCTCCAAGGTCCCTTCCAACTCTGTTATTCTGTTAAGAAAACAGAAGATGCTACACGCTGACGGATGTGGATACTTATTCCTAATTCAGACCTACCGTGCAAGGGAGATGCTGCATATACAACGAGCAGCCTCAAACAACTCAGTTGTGGACTTTTCACCTGGCTAGTTATTCTCAAGCCACTGATTTATGGAAAGCTGTAATGGATTGCTGGAGGGGAAAAAAAAACCAAACCCTAATTAAAAAGCCAAAGGAGATCCGGCTCCAAAGACAAGGAGGAGGAAAGTGCTGTAAAATGTTTTAATGCCTTTGAATCACTGACCAGTAGGGGCCAGCATGGCCTTTCATCAAATGCTCCTCGCAGGTTCGCCACAGTTGGCTTTGTAGGGAAAGATTGCAATCAATGGGAACTTGCTTACTAGAGCCTCAAATGATACAATGCTGGATAAAATCTTTACCTATGCATTTCAAATAGACTTGGTTCTGGGTTCTAGGGATAACACAGGTAGTCCTCAACTTACAACAGCTTGCTTAGTAACTGTTTAAAGTTACAACGGCACTGAAAAAAGTGTCTTATGAGCATTTTTCACAATTACGACCGTTATAGCATCCCTATGGCTACGTGTTCAAACTTTGGACGCTTGGCAACTGGTTCATATTTATGATGATTGCAGTCATGTGATCACCTTTGGCAACCTTCTGATAAGCAAAGTCAGATTCACTTAACAACTTAACAACTGCAGTGATTCACTTAACTGCGGTGGCCAGAAAGGTCATAAAATGGGGGCAAAACTCACTTAACAAATGTCTCACTTAGCAACAGAAGTGCTGGGCTCCATTGTGGTCGTAAGTCGGGGACTACCTGTAATTCCTTTCTGAATTCTGTTTTTATGCCCCTATCTTTTATACGACGGTATGATTTTATTTATAAAACTGCCCCGAGTCACGCGGGTGAGATGGGCAGGGCATAGATTTATGAAATGAATGAATAAAAGGAGGAATGAAATTTGATAAACGAATGAATGAATGAAAGAATGAACGAATAAGATCATCCCTGGTCGAAGTTGCAAGGGGGCAGAAAAAGATCAACCTCCGTTGATTTAAGTCGAGGACTCCCTGTAGCGTATTGGGGATAATGCCTTCAATTACATACGTGGTTGACAGAGAAAATGAATTTGGCAGTGAAGGGAACTTGAGAACTGGGAGGAGTAATTGAAGCTGATTACCAAAGAGAAATCAACATGATTTTTTACAGTACGAGAATGGAAACAGCAGCTTTGAAATGAGGGGAGGTCAATTGAGTGGCGAGTGGCGAGATGATAGAGCTTTAGAAGTAGCCCCACCCAGAAATAAGACAAGATACTATGAATTGGGCTTTAAGGATTGGATACACATCCTTGAGCAATGGATGGAAAAGAGGCAAATAACTGAAGGGGATTCCTATAGTGTCGTGTTAACTGATATCAATAGGTCTATATCAGCAGTGATATTCAACAGGTTCTGACCAATTCTGGAGAACTGGTAGTGGAAATTTTGAGTAGTTCGGAGACCAGCAAATACCGCCTCTGACTGGCCCTGCCCCCATCTATTCTGTGCCTCCTGAGTCCCAGCTGAATGGCTGGGTCTTCTTTTGTTGCCCTGCACAGGAGAACGGAGCTGCAAAGCAGGTTAGTAGGGTGGGGAGGGAATGGGGATTTTGCAGTATCCTTCCCCTGGAGTGGGATGGGAATGGAGATTTGCAGTATCCTTCCCCTGCCACGCCCACTAAGCCATGCCTACCAAGCCCACAGAACCGGTAGTAAAAATGTTTGAATCCCACCACTGGTCTATATTAGTCTATATTCTTATTCTTCGGTTAATTCACCCTTGGGGTGATTCACAATGTAGTGGCTGGGATGGCAGTTGTAAAGGCAGACAACCACACAAGTGCGATCGTCTGTAAGACTCGGTGTTCAACTAGTCTAAGTGGAAGATCAAACCCAGAGGTTCCCTGCATGACTTCTGAGTTCAGGACAGTGCCCGTCGCAAGGGCTATTAAGAAATTTACTATAGTCTGGACTATAGGATATAGGGATATTGTTTACCAACATCTACAAAGAGGAAAATTTACAACGTTGGAGACTGTGCCCAGCATTCAATGGCACGGCCATGAAGAAGGGAGACTAAGAGGAGAGGGCACAGAAAAAAAACCACCAGTCTAAAATTTTGGTCTTGCAATTTAATGGGTGCTTGCCAAAATTTAAAATAATCCCCAAGTTATGTTGTTGTTTTGAAGATCAGACCAGAATTTTGAAAATCCCCTCAAAGATCTATGTATTATGAACTTGCTGACTTGTTTCCCCTCAGAAATATAGTCCTCGACTTGTGACCACCATTAAGCCCAAGATGTCTGTTGTTAAGCGAGACATTTGTCCCATTTTACCACCTTTCTTGCCTCAGTTGTTAAGTGAATCACTGCGGTTGATAAGTTAGTAACCCGGTTGTTAAATGAATGTATCCCCATTGACTTCGCTTGTTAGGTCACAAAAGGGGATCACATGACCTTGGGGTAGAGCAATGGCCATAAATATGAACCAGTCGCCAAGCATCTGAATTTTGATCATGTGACCATGGGGATGCTGCATAGATCGTAACTGTGAAAAACAATCACGTCACTTTTTTCAGAGTCGTCATAACTTTGAGTGGTCACTAAATGAACTGTTGTAAGTTAAGGACTACCTATGTTATATTTTGCCTCTGACAAAGGGATCCTCCAGACTGCCAGCTTTACCCTGGGAATAGATCAAGTTCTGTAGAGCTTAATGGGGTTGATTCTGGACCTCTTGTGACTGTGCAAGAATTCAAGTCTAATTCCATGCTTGACGCCTCCTCCCTGCTTAGTTGGGTGTTTCCAAACCGATACATAGATTAAGACCAAGTAGAAGGCAGAAGAAGCCATTGTGATTTACCCAACTTTCATCAGACTGTGTCCAATTCGTGGCATAGTCAGCTAAGGCATCAGGGAAACATTCAGAAAATCTGCCCTAGGCTTAGGAATGGAAAGAGGAACAGACGGCTAATTTAATGCATGGGGAAAGAGATTTCCAACAGTTACAGAAAGGTGAATAGCCTGTTTGGGAAACAGTAATTCAAGATGCCAATGGGACCGGGTAAGAATAATTGAATAGAAATTAACTGTGAATATGGTAAATATTGCATTGAAAACAGAAGAGGGTGGGCGGTGAAGTATAGCTTACCCTTTTATAGCCTTACCTGTGATAGGACATAATCATATGTGGGTTCCTCATTTTAATTCTTGTATTTATCACTAGTGTAAAGCTAGTATCAACAAGCTCATATGAAGAATGTCTCACTATATGGGGTATGTTTTTATTGCATGTTTTACCCTAGTTGGGTTCTCCCACTAGCAGGGCTACACAAGAGTGTATTGTGCCAGCAATTCCAAACATTGTTATCTAGCTCAGCTTGCAACACCCTAAGAAAACCTCTACCATATCTCATACACTAGGGCAGGGGTGTCCAACCTTGGTAACGTTAAGCCTGGAGGACTTCAACTCCCAGAATACCCCAGCCAGCAAAGCACTAGGGTTTCCCAAACTTGCCAACTTTAAGACGCATGGACTTCAACCCCCAGAATCCCCCAACCAGCGGTGGTGGCTGGGGGAATTCTGGGAGTTGAAGTCCTCCAGGCTTAACGTTACCAAGGTTGGACACCCCTGCACTAGGGCTTCCCAAACGTGCCAACTTTAAGACGCATGGACTTCAACCCCCAGAATCCCCCAACCAGCGGTGGTGGCTGGGGGAATTCTGGGAGTTGAAGTCCACACATCTTAAATAGTGGTGGGGGTTCAAATTGTTTTATCACCGATGTGGTGGGCGTGGCTTGGTGGGCATGCTTTGCCTAAGCAGGCACGCAGCTTTCCGCCAATCAGCTGAGAGGATAAAGAAGAGTAAAGCGCAGAGGTAGGCGAGAGAGCCAATCCTGCTTTTTCCTCTCAGCTGATTGTCCCAGGATTTTTTTTTCCTCCTCTCAGCTGATCATCAGCTTTTTTTTACTACCTGTTTGGATGAACCGGTCCAAACCGGTAGCATACCACCACTGATCTTAAAGTTGCCACGGTTGGCAAATCCTCTAATAGACCTTTTAGATCCCAATTACAAAATTATGCTTTCAAATTTATTCTTTGGGACAAATAGTGAGTAAAATCAAATGAAGAATGTAATTTCTTTATGATTACAAAGCAATTTGAAAGTCTTTGGGGTTAATCCATTTTTTTTTTAGTAGCTTAACCATAATTTGTATTTTCTCGCTCAAATGTCATAAATTGCAACAGGATTGTAATATTATGTATGGTATACTGTAAGAAAGATAAGGGTTTTTGATTATTCTTCCAGAGTGGCAATCATCCAGCCTTCACATCACCTGAAGCTGGATGTGAACTATAAAATTGGCCCTCGGTACTTCTTATATTCAATAATGTATGCAAAATGTTCATGGAAATGGCAGAACTTATAACTGAAATAAGGTGTCTGAATATATGAATGACTGCTGAGCCATTGAAAATGGGAGCAAAAAGAAAAAAAGAAAAGAAACGATCTATAATTTAAAAGCAATCTGTGGTTAGGAAAAAAATTTTTTTTTAAAAAGCAACAAAACAGAACCGGACATGCCATGAAAACCTATTTCACTGAAATCAGTTGGATACTCAATTCAATAATAAAACTATCTGCGTATTGCACGGAAGGTCAGGCCTGGAAACTCAGACATAATTCCAATTGTCACGATTCCCAAAATGAAAGCAATAAATTACTGGAGCTTTTCTCTCCAGAAAGAGAGAGAGAGAGAGAGAGAGAGGGAGGGAGGGAGAAAAGAAAAATCAATATTGTCTCTTCGCTATCCCATATCCCCTGGAGAGAATGAAAGACATGTTTATGTTTTGAGAGAGGAGAACAGAGATTTGAGATACAGCCTGAAAAACCAGCTTTTGTTTCCTTTGCTTTTACAGAAGATGAAATCCGGGAGAGTTTGCATCAGCCCAGACTCACCTTCACCTCTGTCTGTCCTGATCTTTCCAATACAGGAGTAGACGCGGTATTATAGAGTGACATATAATGATATACTTCTCTGCATCCAAGTATTGTTAGCCAGCTGATCGGCATCTGTTGAAAATGCGCTCTTGGCTATGCAAAATGAGCAGTTACCGTCTCCCTGCACCTATAATTGTGACTTTCCTGGTGGGCAGCAGTTAAAAAAGAGGGGGATGGAAACGCTCTGGAGTGATGGATTCATTCGCTCTTGTGTCATTTCAGCCACTTCCAGTCTTTGCACAGTGAACAGTTATAGCGAATAAAACCAGCAATTTCAGTGGAGAAGCGATATAGGCCACAGTTCCCGGATGATTAGAATGGTAATCAATATGACACAGGGAGAAGGAAATGAATACATTTCCTGAAGATTTTAAAGACTGGTGGGGATTTCGAAAAGCGGAGAATGCCACGACTGTGCGTGTATCTTCTACATTTGGGCAAGCATGAATCCTTATACCCATGGCCACTCTTTTTTTTAAACCTTGATTTAAAGAGCAGCACTGTAAGAGCTATCAATAAAGGAAAGCCAACCAACCCTGTGAAAAAAATCTTATTAAAAGCTAGACAGAAGTGAAGGAGGGCCCGAACCAAAACTTCCAAACTATCAAGATCCCTGAATTCAAGTAAGGCACTTTAGTAGCTTGCTTAGCTTTTTGAACATTCTGGCTCACAAATTACCTTAAATCAGGACTAGTATTTTAAAACAGGCACTAGGAAGTAACTAACCTCAAAAGGCAACTAGTGCTGACTTCCAGTTAATATTCTGTTTTTTAAGCACAACAAGCTGTAAGGAGAAAATCTAAGCCATGTTATGACGTTCGACATCATTACTAGCCATCATTTATTATATGACTATAAGTAGTCCTTGACTTATGACTGGTTACTTAGAGAGTGTTTGAAGTTATGATAGACCATCCTCAAAAGCTCTGAAGTCTGCCCCTCCTTATAGTTACATGAGCACATTTTGAGGGCATGGCAACTAGCCCGCATTTACAGCTGTCCTACAGTGCCTCCTGATCACATGACCATGATTATTTATTTATTGATAACAATTATTTGCCACCCATCTCATATCCAACAACTCTGCACAGATTACCCCCTCTTTCCCCCTCCCCCCCAAAAACCAACATTTATTTCCTGTTTCCAGAAAAAAATGTCCCATAGGTTTGCTGGTTACTTTTTACCGTTCTACCATCGAGAGCATTTTGGCATACTGTGTAACGGTGTGGTATGCTGGATGCTCTGTAGTGGATAAGAAGATGCTCCAGAGAGTTATAAACACAGAACAAAAAATCATTGGTTGCTCTCTTTCTTCTTTGGAAGAGATTGCGAAGACCAGACTCCTCTCTTGAGCACTAAAAATCTCCTCAGACCGTTCTCATCCTGGTCATTCATATTTTGAACTGTTACCATCAGGGAGACCTTATAGGTGTCTTAAAATGAGGACTAATAGACTGAGAAACAGTTTCTTTTCCAAGGCAATAATTGTCTTGAATCAAACAGTACATTTGTGATCTAGTCCTATGTATATAGTGGAATTGTTAAACTATTTAACTTTCTAAATGTTTTAGATAGGTTTTAGACTGGGTTTTTAATTATTATTATTATTATTATTACTTTAATTATTTTAATTTTTAAATACTTGTGTGATTGTGATGTGGTGTTTGGGGCACTGTGCTGGAGTGGCCTTCAAATTTCATTGTATTTGAGGAATGCAATGACAATAAAGGTAAATTCTAAATTCTAATTCTAAATTCTTAATATCCATAGTGTTAACTTAAACCACAATCTTTGCTCTATGACCATGCTTTATGGTTTGCTTAACAACTAAAACAAAAGAGGTTGCAAAATGAGGCCTGGCAAAAGGTGTTGACTCGCTTTACAACCATCATGATTTATGACCATAATTGCTGGGCTCAATTATGGTTGTAAATTGAGTACTACCTGTATATAAAGGTTGCTTGTAACCTCCTTCAGTGGGTTGAATCCTGTACTCCATCCCTATTGCTGTTTAGATAAACTTAGCTCGAGCAAGTTTATGTGTGGTCTCCACTCTAAATTGGATGATGGGGAATTTTCCTCCTTCAGTTCTACAAGCAAGAATACAGGAGGAAAAAAAAAAGGGTGGATGCCAGCTGTACAGTTTTCCAACGTGATGCTTGCAAATAATTGAGTTTTACTTCATTTCAGCCATTTGCTCCTAACAAAATCGGACATAACTGAAACTGTGCAGAATTCAAATGTACACCAGAGTGCCAAGCATAAGATTTTAACACAATCTACGTTGGCTTTTGGTCAAAGCAAAAGCTAGAGAAACTACTTAATAATTTAAGTACTAGTTGAAACTATTTCAGTAAGTGACATGTTTCAATTGAATCAGAACAGAGCTGGAAGGAACCTTGGAGGTCTTCTAGTCCAGCCCCTGAAGGCAGGAAATCCTATACCATTTCAGACTGTGGCTGAAAATGGCTGTTCAGTCTCTTCTTATAAAGCCCCCCAGGGATGAAGCCCCCACAACTTCCGAAGACAAGCTCTGTTCCACTGGTTAATTGTCCTCACGTTGTTTGTGGTCATCCTTTTTGTCCACTGAAATGTAGTTTTTTTGCAAATTGCATGGCAGGACAACGTGAGCAAATGAGGGTGGGAGACTGATCCAGAGAGAAAGCGAGTAAATTAGCAATACAGAGATAAAAGAAAACAATGCAGCTAAATTGATAGAAGAGAATATGCAGGTAAGTCCAGCCACCTCTATCTAAATCAGGGAGTTTTTTTTCCTTCTGCCTGCAGTCTGGAGGAGTAGATTATTTGCACATGGAAAGCAGGTTCAAAGCTGGTCTGCAAAAGCTGACATAAGAGTGTTTTGGGAAATGAACAGTCTCTCCAGTTCAAGGACAAAAAAATGCAGACATCTTTTTGAAAAATTTTTTTGTTTTACTTGGGCAAACGGATAGACTTATCAGTTTACTTCCACCATTCATTCTCCAATCTTTCTGGAAGGGTTTAGTTATACAGATGACAATGGATGTGAAAAATAAATGAGAAAGAAGCCAAATGTAGAGAAAGGATGATTAACTGAGATTGTTTTGCATTTCTCTTATTTGCCCTTCATTTTGTTAGCTTGCTCAATGCTGCGTTTAACCTTGGGTGATTCTGCGATTCAAATACTTTGTATTAGTTTATCAAAATATAAAATACAAAGAAAAATGAAAATAAAGGTGAAATAATGGAACAGAGAAAAGTGTAGGGTAAAGGGGAGAAGAAAAAGAAAGGCATGACTTCCAACTCCTTTTGGCACAGTAGAATAAAGTAATAACACACAACCTCAATGTTTAACTTTTACATAATAATATACAATAGCCCTTTCTATAACAACAAACCTATCTAATCAGCAAAACCCAAAATCAAACTTCCATTGTTTTCAAGCACAAAGTCCTTAAGTAGTTTCCAAATTGAAACGAAATTAATTGTATTTTCTTTGACCAAAGCAGTCAATTTAGCCATCTCTGCTAACTCCATCAACTTTTGACTTTGGGTGATTCTGCATGCTTTGACTTGTGAGAATGGGATGGTTTACTTCTTCAAGCAGTTATGATAAACGAGACAGAGAGCTAATGTGGCCTCTGAATAACTAACCCTGTTTCCAAGATAGTGCTTTAATTTTTGCCACCCTCCTCCTTTGAGTGTGGAATTTTGTATGACCTCTCCTTCCATTTCTGCTCTTATCGGGGGAGGGGGGATTAATTAAAGAAGGAAAGATGGATCGGCTGTACTGATCGGCTGCACCTTTTAAAATGGTAATGCCAGAAGCTGCAGAAGTGATGGAGAAAATGTATCTGCGTGCAGAAAGGACTAAGCTACGAGTGAAGCAATGGATAAATAAGATGAATAAATAACCAAAGCGACGCGTTTCATTCATGAGCACAGAAGCCAACGGGTGAATATTTACGGACTATGTGCCCTGAATGCAGATGTTTGAAATTGCAGCGGTTTCACAGATTGGACATTACTAAGTGCTCTCTTGGGGATTACTGTAAGTCAGCCCTGACTGAGCTGCAGTCTATCTTATTGGCTATTGATTAGCCATAAACAATGTCACTCGTGTGGTAATTACATGTTGCAAATGCACCAATTTCCAGAGAGGCTTGTTCTCAAATGAGTGAATAGAGGAAGGCAGTCAGAACTTTGTCTGCAGACTATCTTCATAAGGACTAGCCGCCGCCCCCCGCCCCCCCAAGAGAATGGAAAAGTAACTCCTGTCTTTATTACTGTGTTCCTGGTAATCTGAAGAGCCATTTCCTCTTCTTGCGGAAAGATAAAAAGAGACAGATAGTACGTGGGATGTGGATGCTGCGTTCTGGTCAATAAGACAGGCCACAGAGGTCAATGGCTTTAAGCCAAGCCTGTCTGAGAGCCCTCGTAAATGTTCATAGGTAAAGATTTAAAGATGTGCTGTCTGAACCAGAGGAGTGGAAAGGGACAAAGCCTCAAATCCCTTATTGTAAAGGAGGCCGGCATCTAAAAGCCCCTTAAGAACATTCTTCCAGGCCAGTTTCATACACCAACATTTCTTATAAAGAATTGAGCAAGGTTGGTGGTGCTTTTAATGAAAACGTAGATCACACCAGAAGGTAAGATCACTGGGACTATTAGAGAACAAACATTTAATCCAAAATATTTAGAAGCACACACTCACCCTGTGAAATCCCTCTTTTCTTCCTTGCTTCCTTTGAAAGAATATTTTCACACAAGGCATATAAAACTCCCTTTTTTAAAACCACCCCTTAATTCTATAATATGGTAGAAATAGGTTTAAGAAGAAAGGGCGGTGGCAGAGAGGGTGGCATTCTGCCATTCTTGTGATAATCTTTTATTTTAAATGTGGTAAAATGAAGAAGCGTTGACAGCATTGGGGTAGATAGATTTGGGAACGGGTAAGTGGATTTTCAGGATGAGCAGTAGGAATTCTTCCGCACAACAGAGTCCCTTGAAATCTGGATAATAGTCATTTTTCCTCCAAGAGAATTCCGATGGAAATTGTAAAATTCTTTATTAAGGTTATTTTTTTAAAAAAAAATTTTTTTTTAAAAGAATCCCTGATATTTTTTTGTTTGAAGCACATGAATTTCAAATGTGATCATCATCATCATCATGTGTAATCTAATATGTGCATTTCAGTTGGAAGGCTAAGAATTCATTTAATAAGCGACTTGCACCGATTACTTCCCCCCCCCATTATTATTCCTCTGTTATGATAATTAGGTACTAGCAATCTGTTCCAAATTGGTACTGATATACCCTACATTCCTGGCCTCATATCTGGATCTCTGTAAAACCAACTTAAGTCGCAGCTTGCTACGGTTTGGTTTTATGGAAAAATTGACAAAACCTCCTGGGACAATTTGCTCACATAATATGTAACACAGTGGAAAAAATGTTTTCATAGTTATGAAACATCTAGGAATGGCATTCTCCTTATGTACGAGTTGCCATTGCTACATGTGAAATACTGCTTATCCATTCAGCTCCCACTTTTAATGTGGATATAAAAAAAAAACATTGATAGGCAGACATTGATCTCAACAAAAGACATACCATACAAAATTTAGGCGTAAGGTAAAAGAAAGTGCAAAAAGAGACTCGAGATGTATAGGTAGTCCTCGAATTACAATCACATTTGAGCCTAAAATTTTGGTTGCTTTGTTAGTTTTGCTCCATTTTATGACCTTTCTTGCCACAGTTGTTAAGTGAACCACTGCAGTTGTTAATTTAGTACCCCGGTTGTTAAATGAATCTGGCTTCCCCATTGACTTGGCTTGTCAGACGTGTTCACAATCCTAAGCCAATGTAAAAAGCAGTAGCAGAAGACTATATGCAATGCCCTCAGTTAATAAGAATAATAGCTTAGTTCCTGGAGCTTTTCCATCAACGAGCATTTTCTGTCTAAGAAAAAAACATCTAACCAAATTCTGCACAATGTCCTTTTACTAATTTACTGGTTTCCTTGGTGCTTGTTATTTGTCCTGCTTTATTTATTTCCTATTTTCTAACGGCAGCCTTTAAAATGAATGTTATTCTCTCAAATCTGAAAAACGCCGCAAAATGCAATTGAAGGGAGAAAAAGAAAGAAAGAAAGAGACTGCAAACTGCAGATTTAATTTAAAACAAAAGGGCAGGATAGAAGCAGCAAAGTCTTTGACATCAGATCTTTATCATTCTTGTGCTCTGGTGTTTGAAGACATCCCGAAATACAGTTGTTTTGTTCCCCAAGCCAATTCAAATCTACTCCAGGAGCAACCTTGATGGGCCTCAACCTTGAATAAGACTTATTCTTAAGTAGCATTACTTATCGTCTTTCTAAAATGGGGCCACCAAAGAAATTCATTTCCATCATTTGCCACCAGGTGACAGTTTTTTATTTGCTGAAATGAAGAATCCTCATTTAATTACAAAGATTTATGCCCTGGAGGCAGAACACACAGTGCAGAAATTCAGTGGGGGGAAAAAATAATGCTGATTTCAGGAAAGAATTTTTCTTTGGCATCTCATGGTTGTGCATCTCCAGCTATCTTACTGTACACAATGTTCCAGAATTAAAACTATAATTGTCGTCACATTTACCTGGGTGAAACAGCCCATTATAGGAAAACAATTTTTGAACAAAGGTAACTCACAGGGGCTAACTTATTGAATATGTCCAAAATCCAGGACCCATGACTTGCGAGGGAATGAAATTTGGGGATGTTGTGGCAGCTGCCCCAAATTTCTGCTTCTGGCTTCTGCTGGGCTGCCGCTGTGGTCATACAATCTTTATTTTTAATGTTCTGTATCAGTTTCCCAGCCAGTCTCACAATGCTTTTCTCTCTGCCCACTCAGCAGCAGTCGCTTACCTGCCTCCTGAAAAGGAAAGAAGGAACCCCACTGTACTCTTCCTGGCCCATGCCACGACCCCTTGCAAGCTTCTCCACCATGTGCTGTCCCCCCATTTTCCTTACGTCTTAGGCACCCCATGCACCTTTCCTGACCTGTGCCATACCTCGTAAACCTTCCATAACCTGTATGGCCCCTCTTGAATGTCCCTATGGATCCTTCCTGACCCATGCTACTCCCTGAGACTTCCCTTATCTGTGCAGCACCTCATGTACACCTCCACACACCCTCCCCAACCTGCCAACCTTCCTTGAACCATGGCACTTCTTTGGCACCCCCACCATTCCTGAGCTGTGCTATCACCATCTGCATGCCGTCCCTTACTTCTCACACTCCCAAGCATCTCCGGTACCCTTCCCTACCCAATCATCCACCTCCATGCCATTCCCTACTGGTGCACCATCTCTCCCATAGCTCTGTGCCTCCTTCTTGACCAGCAACCATTAACTTACAGCATGTGTCCAAAATCTGGGACCCATGACTCCCAAGGGAATGAAATTTGAGAAAGGTAAGGCTGCTTCAGTGCTACTGGTGGCTGTTGCACTGCTGGGTTGCTCCTCATGATCTTCATTTTCAGGATTTTGTGAGAGTTTCCTCGTCAGTCTTGCAATCCCTTGTCACTGTCATTGTCCCCCTGCCACCAGCAGCAGCCACTTACCTGCCTAATATGCCTTCCTGATTCACTGGAGTATAACAAGGGTATGTATAGTACAATCAGACTTGCAAGATTCTATCTTTACAGCCAATGCCGATAAAATAAGCTTTAGCCTTCCTGTGAGTTGATTTCCTAGTCTGGTTTACCTAGTGAGCTGATAAGGGTCCATTTAAGAAAGTTAGTGAATTTTTACACTGATTCAAAGTTGCCATTTATTACCGAATTTCCAGATCACAACAAAAAGATGTCTTTTACTGTCTTTCTTTCCCACCATATGGACTCCAAATTTGTGGAAACAAGATACAGTCACTGAAAGCCAATTGCCAGAAATGAGGCATTTATTCTTGTTGCTGTTGTTTTACAACGACAAGCCAAGCATCCCCAAATCTCTTGTCATTATTTCTAGCGTATCTTAATGCCACAGGAGCAATCATTTTTCCCCACATGATTTGGGTAGAAAATGCTAATTCTTGTTACATTCTTATAATAGTGGCGCAATAGAAAGACATAGGTTTCATGGCGTTGTCTCCGGTCAGCACAAGATATTAATGAGAAAAACTGCTTTAGCTGGTAATTTCTCAAACCCAGACTTTAAAAACATAGCAGCAAGTCAAGAGATATCAATGCCAGAATTTTCACACTTGCCAGCTAGAACCAACAACACTTGCAAGATCCAGTCTGAGCAGGTCACCAGGATCAAAGGTTTATTCTTTCAAGCTTTTGGGCTCATGCTGGAGCCAATCATCAGGGAATTTCTCTCTTATTCTGGACAAATTCCCTGATCATGGACTCCGGCACATGCACCAAAACTTGGAAGAATAAACCTTTGGTTCCAGTGACCTACTCAGATTGGATCTGACAACATTACTATCATCTTTTTTTTAATGATCCCATAAACCCTTGCGGGGTGGAGTCTGGGCAACTGAATGAAGCTGAGTGTTTACTGGCCGGATGCCCTTCCTGTTGCCAATGCGGAGTGTTTTTTTTCAGCAGATATATTTTCATTGTGCCCAGAGAGAGAGAAATATCTGCCTCTACCTCGGATCGAACTCACAGCCTCCTGACTGTGAGGTGAGACCTCCACCTCTAGGCTGCTCATCCGGCAACATTATCTTGGGACACTTATATTTGGCTTCAAATCCCACTTGAGTCAATGTAGCCATATCTGGTTTTACTGTGATACAATATTTTCCCTATTTTTATCAATTAGTTTTAGCTGATTTTAAAGCGACCTAACTATTAGGGCCTCCAATTAAATTATGAACATGCTTTGAAGACAGCACAATTTCCTTTCCCATAATTCTGTGATCAGATTATGTATTGTGTGTATAGGTGTGTTTTTCAGATTTCATTGTAGGGATTGTTTTGTTCTTAGACCAGGGATGTCAAACTTGATTTCATTGAGGGCCGCATCAGGGTTGTGTTTGACCTTGGGGGGAGGGGTGTGTGTGTGTGTGTGTGCCAGGTTGGGTGTGGCCAGCATGATGTCACTTGTGTCAGGGGGCACCTGTGGTGGCCCAAGCACTCTGCCAGCGAAAACGGGCTCCTGAGCTCTGTTTATGGCTCTGACGGCCTCCTGCAACCCTCGTGGCCCTTGTGAGCTCCATTTTTTTCTGGCAAAGGAATCACAGTCTACTCATTCGCTATTTCCAGGGCAGCCCCGTGGGCCAGATCTAAGCACCCCGTGGACTAGATCTAGCCCTCAGGCCTTGAGTTTGACACCCCTGTCTTAGGCTGACTGAATTATGAATGCACATGACAGAAGCAGTATAGTTGAATTATGATGACGGTCAATTGGATTTTAGATTAAGAGATTGTATTGAACGGGATGGACAATTAGATAACTTTGTAATAAAAATGATTAAAAAAAAGAGAGAATAGCGAATTGCTTCTCAATAGAAGGCTTCTTGAGCTACAAATCACTTTTGGTATTTTCGGTTGTCTGCCCAGCTGTTTTTTTGCTTGCAATAGCTGCGTGCTTTGAAGAATGAAAGCTCTCTGTAATTTTATGTTGCATAAAAATGCCCATTTTTATCTAGTCACTATCCTCCCCCCCATATCTCCTCTTTTATGTGCTTCATGGCAGTTGAGGCTTTGGCTTTTTTGGTCTACTGGCTTACGAACTATTTACAAATAAATATCGGTTTACATTTGAGCACAGCTGGTAATAGGTGCAGTTGCAACATCTGTTAATTGAAGTGTTTGGACCAGCTGCCGGAGCCGAGACAATTTCTAGCTCATCTGAGAGAATTTGTTAAGCACCAAATCAACTTTAAATAAGGAAACAATTACTGGGTTTGAGGCTGTAAACCATTAGACCTCTTCAAGGAAGAGGAGAAAGGATCTTGAAAAGAGATTGCAGAGTGGTTGGAGGAAACATTTTAAATAGTCTCCCCTTTTATCTGAAATTAAATGCAATAAAAGTTGGGTTCAGCATACAAAAGGAGAATGGGGCAAGTTGCCATAGCCAACTGGCTGCGGCCAACTCACTACGAGACAACTCATTCTGGGACAATTTAACAATTCTATGTAATTATTCAAAGTAAATAAAAATTATTTAAATTTTTGCCATTCACATTACATTCTGTCCGTCCTTTTGCATCCTTTTTTAAATGATTGGAATAATTCTTGTCCTGCAGCGAGTTGGCTGTAGCAAGTTGACCATGCAGTAGTTGGCCATGGCAAGTTGGCTGTATCAAATAGTCAAAGGTTCCCCTCGCACATACGTGCTAGTCATTTCCAGTTCTAGGGGTTGGTGCTCATCTCTGTTACAAAGCTAAAGAGCCAGTGCTGTCCTAAGAAGTCTTTGTGGTTATGTGGCCAGCATGACTAAATGCTGAAGGTTCATGGAACACTGTTACCTTCCCATCAAAGTGGTCTCTATTTTTCTATTTGCATTTTTACATGCTTTACGAACTTTTAGGTTGGCAGAAGCTGGGACAAGTAATGGGAGCTCACTCCATTATGCGGTGCTAGGGATTCAAACGCCTGAACTGCCGACCTTTCTGATCGACAAGCTCAGCGTATTAGCCGCTGAGCCACCGCGTCCCTCCAATTGTCATACACTCATACAAATGGCAGAGAAATTCTGATGGTAGAAAAAGCTGAGCGGAGTAGGTAGTGGGTAGAGAGATCATAGGCAGTTCTCAACTTCCAACCATTCATTTAGTAATCGAAGTTACAACAGCACTGAAAAAAGTGAGTTATGACCCTTTTTCACACTTACAACCATTGCAGCCTCCCCATGGTCATGTGAGTTATATTCAGATGCTTAACAGGTGGTTCATATTTACGACGGTTGCAGTGTCCCGAGGTCACGTGATCTCCTTATGCAACCTTCTGACAAGCAAAGTCAACAGGGAAGCCAGTTTCACTTAACAACCCATGGCACTAATTTAACAACTGCAGTGATTCACTTAACAAATGTGGCAAGAAAAGTCGTCAAAATGGGGCAAAACTCACTTAACCAATTTCTCACGTAGCAAAATAAATTCCGAACTCAATTGTGGTGGTATGTCAAGGACTACCTGTACTTCTCTCTTTTTAGTCTAATGTGCCAAATATGGTCCTGGTATATTTGGGATACTCTCCCCCTCCTACTGGAAGGGTAGATGAAACAGCAGTGGGGATTCAAGAGAAGAGATCATAAAAACCACCTCTCTATCCACTTTGTACCAGTAGGAGCATCATGAATGGAACACTGCTTTGGGTTATATCCATTCTTATATCATTAACTTATATCTATTCTTAAAATCCAGGTGTTTCCCCCCCCCCCCCATCCTCATGGGGAAAAAAAAGCTCCTGGATTTTAAGAATGGATGCACATTTCTGTTCTACTGGAGGTTTACTGCTAATCTAGGAATAGAATAGATTCTGGAGTTATTAGGGATTTTTATCTTTCAAAGTAGTGTTCAATTTCATGTTATAAATTTGAGAATAATATATAAAAAAAGTGGGGAATAGTCTCTGGTGACAGGTTTATTGCTAAATTGAAACAGGTGTTTAGTGGCAAGATAAAATTCTTTGGCATATTTAATTTGCTCCTGAGAGTTCTTATTACTTATGATATTTTATCTTCTTAGCTGAACATTTTACTTCAGCCGATTTTTTTTTCTTATGCGCTGTGTCTCATCTTGTTAAAAAATAAATTAAGGAATGCCAGATTTTCTATCACTTTTGATTTTTGTATCTCATCAACCCAGATATCAGATGGATCAGCAAAACAAAGAGATATAGTCATCCTCTGTGGGCTGTATTGACACCAAATCCAATTCAAATTGGGAAATAATAGAAGAATCAATGGTCAATGGAGGTTGTACCTAGATTATAGCAAAATAAAAGCAATAAGAAAGCCACTTTAATGGAAAAAAACATGAAGTTGTTGCAAAAGGACAGCTACTTATTTATTTAGTTATATATTGCAGCTTGTCAACTACAAGGCACAGGTAGTACCAAAATTTCAATTAAAACTGAACATGAAACAGATGGGTAAAAAAATTACAAAACAACATTAAAACGCTTGGACCAGACAGACTTCCGGCAGAAGTTTATAAACATTTTCAAGGTTTGCCAATTTTGGAAGTCTATAATGATGTGTTGTTAAGGGCTAATCTTCCTAAAACATGGGCAGAAGCAAATATTACTCTAATACCAAAGGAATACTCAGATTTACAGCAGATAAAAAACTATAGACCAATATCATTATGAAATGAAGATTACAAAATATATACCTCAATAGTAGCAGACAGATTGAAAAGATTCTTGAATGAATTTATACACACAACCAGAACAGTTTTTTTACCCAAAAGGCAAATTAAAAATAAGATGAGAATCGTCTTGAATACATTGGAATATTATAAAGTACACTCTGAGAAACAACGCTGATCTTCTTAAATGCACAGAAAACCTTTGATAATTTGAAATGGCAATTTATGATTCAACAACTAAAATGTATGGACTTTGGCGAAAAATGTATAAACAAATGGCAAAAGTGATAGTAAATGCAGATATGACAGAGAATTTTAACATAAACAAGGGTACAAGATAAGGAGGTCCACTGTCTCCCCTATTATTTATACTAATTTTGGAAGTTTTGATTAGAAAGATCAGACAAGATCCAGAAATAAAAGGTATGGAAATAAAAAAAGAAAACTACAAATCACAGGCATTTGCAGACGACTTTATTTATTCTAGAAGAACCACTGGAAATAGGATTGAAATTGATACAAAAAAAATAGAAGACTTTGTGGAAGTGGCAGGATTAAAAATAAACAAAGAAAAGACTAAGATGTTGGTCAAGAATCTTACAAATAAACAGAAAAAGGATTGATGGAAAAGATGGGCATTCAGATAACTAAAAAAGTAAAATATTTAGGAATCTGGTTAACAGCGAGATGTGCAACTATTAAAGAAGATAATTATTCTAAACTGATACACCAAATAAAGTTAGACCTGGAAAAATTGAAAAATGTACAGTCGTTGATGGTTGGAAGAATAGCTACAATTAAAATGAACATCCTGCCGAAGCTCTTATTCTTGTTCCAAACAATTCTGATAAAACTAGAAAAAAAGTTTTTTGAGGGTTTAAACAAATTGATCCTAAAGTTTATTTGGCAAGGGGAAAAAAAGCTAGAATAAAATTGAATATGTTACAAGAAGCAAAAAATGTGCCTACCCTTTGTAGGAAGGCCCCCCCCCCCCCGAGAATGAAATATTTTGGGGAATATTAAAAAAGGCAGAATATTATATTTCCCAAGGGAGAAATGGAGAAACATGTTCATAAAGGCAGAAAGCAACCCTAGTCTTCCTGCATAGTAAAACGGCCGCAAGCAGAAGAGACTGGTCTTTAGGAATGCAGATTTTGTATTCATTCATAAAGGCTGGGCCATCCTATTCATAAACAAAACGCCATCAGCCACAGCTTCCCCGGGCTGGGATTAAGAATTTACATCCCCCACCCAAATTCTAACATCAGGACATGACCTCTAGGACATAATAGGATTACCCCATCACCATTAAAATAACAAAAGGCACAAGGCTCACTACATTGCACAACTCCCTGGAGCATCTCAGAACCCTATAAAAGTCCATCCATTGCTACGCCAAGGGGTCAGCTACCCCAGAAACATTTCTGTTGTCATTGAAGTTTCTGGAAATCAAATAAACTTTCTTTCCTTGCAGTCAGTCAGCCTCTGTTTTATTGCCAGCTCTTTCTCCCAGATTGAAACCAGACTGGATTTTTCTTCTCACACCTTAGATGGGCATCCAAGTCCTATGCCCTGCCCAGATCAGAAGTGGATTTATCCTGCTATCTTTTCTTTTTCTTTCTTCCCTCCCAGCAAGCCAAAATGTTTTCTTCACAGTACATCCAAGCTGTTTTAAAGAGAGAGGGGGCAGTGCATTGCAATTTGACAGCTTGGTGGAGTGGGAGAAAGAAGACCAAAAAAGGTTGGAAGAGAAAGAGAGGGGAAAGTGCCAGGAAGTAAAATGAGAAAGAAAGAGGAAAAACAGGAGATTCAAAAATGCCCATGTGGATCTTGCCCAGAAGCCTTGTTTGTCCTGGCAACATTACTGCAAATCTCAGAAGATAAGATAACTCAACTCTGTGTGGAGAAGAAACAGAACTAAGATCTCTCTGTTGTAATAAAAGGAATAAGTTGATGTTATCTGTCACACTAGGCTTTCCAGCATGGGAATTACAAGAACGTAAGAAGAACTTGTGGATGTGAAGCTGATGAGCCATCTGACAGCTTTAGAAAACAACAGAAATGATTCTGTACAGTAATTGGGTAAAATTAGCTACAGTATCCAATCCTGCCTGTATTTTCTCAGAAGCAAATCTCGTCTTTTATTCTGTAGCAATTGCTCACAGGTAGAGCTGGGATTTTGAGACGGAGCCTGGTGACAGGGCTCTGCAACTATAATAAAAGGAAGTATTTACTTAGCAATAATGACATTACAGTACATTGACTTAATCTCTATAAAGTAACTAAATCCACCAAAATTACTTTCTTGTCAATTACAATTTGCTGGAGCAAGATGGGCACTGGTATTTCCAATAGGTTAACAATAACTTGGAAACATATTTTATTTACCTACTCACCCAGTTGTTAAATACACGGATTTTAATCCTATTAAAGAGGCTAAGCGGAAATCATTATGAACAATCAACAGAGTGATCAAAGAAGGATCTAGCATGTCTGTTCTGAAAATATAACCAACCAGGTAGCGCTATAGCGGTCCTATGAGTCAGGCTGGAGAAGGAAATTTAAATTTGAATAGAACGAGATGAAGTTTATTGTCTTTCAAGAAGTAATAGGTAGAAAATATACACGAATTAATAAGAAAGAGATGAGCAAAGTCTGAGCAAGATGAGGCTGTCCCTTCAGGAGGCAGAGGCTGAAATAAATCTGAAAATACTGTACAGGTAGTCTTCCATTTACAACCATTTGTTTAGTGACTGTTCATAGTTACGATATCACTGAAATAGTGACTTACAACAGGTATTCCCATTTTCAATCATTGCAGTATTTCGACACTCATATGCTCAAAATCTGAGCCCCTGGCAACCAGCATGTATTTTATAGTGGGTTTGGTGGTGGTGGTGTTTTTTGTGTGATGATGATGGTTGCAGCATCCCAGGGTCTCCAGTTGCTTGTTTTCTGACATGAAAAGTCAATGGGGTAAGCTGGATTTGCTCAATGACCACGGGAATCATTTCACTTAACAACCGTGGCAAAAAATGGTCAAAAAATTGGGCACAATTCCCTTTACAACTGCCTGACTTAACAATGGAAATTCTTGTCTGGTTGTTAAGTCGAAAACTAGCTGTATAGAAGTGTTTTTCAAACTTGGCAACTTTAAGATGTATGTACTTCAACTCCCAGAATTTCTCAGCCAGCACATTTCAGAGAAAGAACATCGCACTGTACCGTGTAACTCTAAATGTCTATGGAGATTCTCAATTGTCCAGAGGTCATGGCTGTGCCAGAGTTGCCTTTTTTCAACTGGACTTTCTGGGGGTTTTCTTTGAAGAAGTTTTGCTTCTCATCCTAGAAGCTTCTTCAGTTCATGACTTGGATGACTTAGAATCTCCATAGATATTATTTACAGCTAGTTCTCAACTTACAACAGTTTGTTTAGTGACTGTTCGAAGTTACAACAACACTGAAAAAAGTGATTTATGACCATTTTTCCCATTTACCACCGTTACAGAATTTCTATGATTATGTGATCAAAATTCTGAAAAAAACCCAAAAACCTCTGAAGAAGCTTCTTGGATGAGAAGCGAAACGTCTTCAAAGAAAAAAACCAGAAAATCCAGTTGCCCCTTGAAAAAGCTCCTTTGGGATCTGTAATGTCTAATTAAGAAATAAATCCTGATCATTTGAATCACTCAGAACAAATCTACACACCTGAAGTTCCATTATTAGCAGTCATTCCCTCCCATGTTCTTCCTTCCAAGGCTGTCTATGGTGTGTGTAGGATAATTTGAGAAAAAGAAACTGAGAATGTCGGGCTATTCATTATAGTTTGAATGGCATCTTAGAGAGGCATTTCCCCTCTTTTGAGATACAATGTAGGACAATATTTTAGTTTCCAGAAGGAAGACATTACTTACCTTTACTTCCATTGAACTTAGTTACAGATATATTGAATATTATGGAAAGATTATAAAGATTATGGGTTCCTCTACAACAGGGCTGTCAAACTCGATTTCACTGAGGGTTGCATCAGGGTTGTGTTTGACCTCAGGGAGCCAGGTGGGCGTGGCCAGCTTGACATCACTTGTGCCAGGCGCACCTGTGCTGGTCCAAGTGCTCTGCCAGTAAAAACAGACTCCCAATCTCTGTTTTGGCTGTGATGGCCTCCTGCAACCTTCTGCAAGTGAAAACAGAGCTCAAGAGGGCAGCATGCAGCCCTCCCGACCTCCATTTTTGCTGGCAGAGGCACTGCAGGCTGGTCCTTCACTGTTTCCAGGGTGGCCCTGCAGGCCAGATCTAAGCACCCTGTGGGCTGGATCCGGCCCGTGGACCTCGAGTTTGACAGCCATGCTCTAGAATCCAACCGCCCCCCTGGTAGCTCTTTTCAGCCCTCAAGAGAAATGAGATGGACATCATCTTCTTGCTCCTTTTGGATACCTGAACATTGTAATACATAGACAGGGCTCCAGAACTCCAGGGGTGGGATTCCACCGGTTTGGACTGGTTCGGGCAAATCGATAGTCCCACCCCTGCCCTAGTCTGTCCTTTATTTCCATGTTTTGCACGCTCACCGAATCTGTTGTTATACCGGTTGAATCCCACCACTGCAGGGCTCCTCATCCCCGTGTGTCAATGCACTAGTAGCATTGCAAATAAACCTGATAGTTCTACCATGGAATCAAGTGGAAGAGCTCTGAAGGTTAATTGACTTTCTGCTCTTGAACCAGAACGATTCTCGTGTTTGAGGGCAGAACAAAATTATATGGCAATTATACCTCTGCACCGTAGGCGAACCGTAGGCGAAGGGATAGAGAACCACTCCAGAAGCCTTTTAGCGATCTTTCACTATTTAAGGAAAAGACTTCTCTGACAAATGATTTATAGGAAATGCTTCAGTGGGAAATTAAGGTAAATCATACTTTCTGCTTTGCTGGTTATGAGCTTCAAAGAGTTTAGAGTTTTAAATCAACAGGTAGTTTGGCAGTACTCTGATATAGTTCAGAAAGATTGCTATGCTTCAGCAGCCTTATTTATAACTTGAAAGGTTCCCTATTATTGCCGTTTGGGAAAACTAGGTAAAATGGACTCATCCGAGCACATTTTCTAAAACTCTCCAGATGTTTTTATTTTGCTTTATTATTTAGGTCATTACAATTTCTGGACATTTCAAGCAATATTAAAGGTAAGAATTTTCAATGAAGAGCTTTTAACTTTTTTAAAAATGAAAATAAATGTAGAACTTAAAATATAATATATTCAGCCAGGAGAAAAAAAAAAACCAAAGCATTGCTATTATCCAATGGCAATAATTTTCAGCCTGGGTTTGGAGATCATAATTGACTAATGAATACTTGAAAAAAAACTCGTATTTAATTTTTGATATAGATATCCTATTGCATCACATTAGAATAGTAGACCTCATATAGTAGACGATCAACAATAATGTGAAAATGGTACATTTCTAAAAATCCAATATTTTTGCCATTGCTTTAACTAAATGTCTATGGAAAACTAATCATTTTAATAAATACAGTACTCTTTCTTCCTTTTTGTTACATTGTGTTTGTTATTATTTTAGTGATGATTTTTGTATTTTCAATAAATATCTTTTAAGGGATGAAGGTAAAGCAATAAAGAGGTTTATAACCTGTTATTTTCATGTACAACTTACTATTTTATTTATTAAGGGCATTATAGACCAATTCATAGTTTTAAAACAGTTGTCAAGCATCTGAATTGTGATCATTTGCCTGTAGGGATGCTGCAGTGGTTGTAAGTGTGAAAAATGGTCATAAGTCAATTTTTTTCAGTACTGTTATAACTTCGAATAATTTGAAATTGAAGTATTTAGACTTCTGCTTCATTTACTTGAACTTTCTCCAGACTTGAGGGAAATTCTGTTTTAGGAAGAGGTTGCGGAAGGCATGATAAATCCTCACCCTTATCCAACCTCAGTCCACAGATTTTTCCTCAAATTTTGTCTTCCCCACCACAAAGGATTCCAAAATCTCTTTTTCTAGCAAATGGAGAGACTGGGATAGTCTGATTCTGTATGTGATCAGGTGCCATGCTTCATTCATGGATGAGAATGATATTTGAATCTGTCCTACATATAGACTAGCCAGCTGTGGATGTCAGTTTTTCTCCTGTACATTCATAGCAATGCAGATACAATTTAAGTCTAAAAAAAAAAAAAGCCAACTTTTGCAGTCTTCAATCGCTGTCGATTTATAATAATTTTATGTTTAATAGAAGACATTAAACTCCATGATGGTTCAATACTATTTTCGCAGAGCCATCTTATGTATACCTATTCAGAGGAAGTTATGAGCAGAAGACATTTAAAACAATGAGCAGAAGACATTCCTTAACTTATGACCACAATTGAGCCCAACATTTATATTGTTTAGTGAGGTATTTGTTCAGTGAACTTTGCTCCATTTTATGAACTTTCTTGACATAGTCTTTAAGTGAATCACTGCAGTTGATAAGTTAGTAACATGGTTGTTGAGTGAATCTGGCTTCCCCAGTGACTTTTTTTATCAGCAAAAAGTGATCACATGACCCCAGGACACTGCAACCGTCAGCTGACAAACATCTGAATTTTGATTTTGCCATTATAACTTTGAATGGTCACTAAATGAACTGTTGTTAAGTCGAGGATTACCTGTAACAAACCATTTAAGATGTTGGTCTACACTCCTTTTATTCATACACGCATTTGCTCACTCACACCAGAGGTGGTATTCAGCAGGTTCTGACCAGTTCTGGAGAACTGGTAGTGGAAATTTTGAGTAGTTTGGAGAATCAGCAAATACCACCTCTGACTGGCCCTGCCCCCATCTATTCTCTGCCTCGTGAGTCCCAGCTGATTGGCTGGGTCTTCTTTTGTTGCCCTGCACAGGAGAACGGAGCTGGAAAGCAGATTAGTAGGGTGGGGAGGGAATGGGGATTTTGCAGTAACCTTCCCCTGCCAAGCCCGCCAAGCCACGCCCGCCAAGCCACGCCCACCAAGCCACACCTACCAAGTCATGCCCACAGAACCGGGAGTAAAAAGTTTTGAATCCCATCACTGACTCACACATACACAATAAGGAGCTAAGAGAACCTAATACAATTCAAATATAAAATATGATTAACCTCAAATAGAATGTGGATCTTCTTTATGTTGCTACAGAAAGCCAATAAGTGAATTCACAGCTGTTTAAAACTACCAAGCATGTACCTTTGTACTCACATTGCAGGAACTCCTTCTATTCTGGCAATATGAAAAAAGAAATATATTCCGGGTAGGGTATGGCCTAAATCCTTTCATGCTTACATGGATTTTGAATTAGTTTATTAAATGTTTAATGAAACTGGTATTCCAGACTTTAATTAAATGCAGCAGTATGATCATATGTCACCAAAAGACACCTACAGCATATTTTCTCAAGGTGCTTTTATGGATGAACTATTTTTATGTCTTTTAAGACCTAAGAGAAAATGCCTCAACAAAAGAACAACTGCTATACTTAAATGGATTCCGTTGTGAGATCTGAATCACTGTACGGTATGTAAATACTTTGCTGTAGATAGAACAAAAAAAAATATGGTATATAGCAGAGATTAATCAGTCCCTTGGACAGAGTTTGTTCCATGCAAACAGGAGATTTATACTAGTAATGCAAATTAAACTTGGCTGCAAAGACCAAGCAATCTGGTACAAGTAAATCTAATCGTTCTACCAACAGCACAGATTTCAGGGAAACAGACAGAAGCTCCCCAAAGTCTGTTCATTGATATGACATTTTTGCTAGTAAATTGGGCAGAGCAGTTTTACAATATCACAGAAAAGCTAGAATTGAAAAAAGGTGCAACCTTCTTTTAAAAAATACATATATCTGTATTTAGTGATGTTTCTAAATTAAAATATGCCCCTCGCTTGTTTGCTTGCAATTTGCATGGTGAGGCTAAATTTTTGGCACTGATATATGTAAACGGTGAAGAATCATTCCATAGTAAAATCCGGGAAACGTCATTCGTCTATCTCTCCAAGTTGTGTGGACTTCAATTCCCAGAATTCCCCAGTCAGCATAGCCATCAACCTGAATTCTGGCTGGGGAATTGTGGGATTTGAAGTCCATACCTCTTGAAGTTGCCAAGATTGGGAAATGTTGGTTCAGAATGTTCAGGGGGAAAAATGAAGTAATTAGTATTGTAGATTAAAACATAACTTTGTTATAGTTTATGAGTCTATGTAATGTATATCTTTTACTTATCGCGTCTACTTTGAACAGCAATTTAGAATGTAATTTGTTGGTCTATTATTACTTAACATTACAGTAATTAACATTCTGGCTGTTAATAAAATGTTACTAATTAATATTGAATTACGTATATCTATATGCTCATTTTATTTTTTTTACTTCTCTTTAGAGATTATCAATAGTATCACAGGAGTGAATAAGAGAGGCAGTTATAAAAAGACAAACTGAATTTTAATAATCACATAGTTCAACAACACCTTTAATTTTTTTCAACAATCAACCCTCTCCAGATATTAAATCACTAACCAAAAGCTGCAAAAACAGATATTAAATCACTAACCAAAAGCTGCAAAAACCCTTTTCAACTCCGTATCCTTCATTCCAAAATATAGTACTCAAAAACCTCATATCATGCAGCCCCATAAACCAAGAGCATAAAAACAAATTGAATAGTTCTAATAATAAGCTTGTTGTTACAGTTGGCAACCAGCCAGAGTTGGGTAGTTTAATTTAAAATCAAATTAAAATGCTAATTACTAGTGATAATAAACCTGTAAACAAGGCTGAGCATTATTATTTATACAGAAGAGAGGAGAGCATGAAGATGAATGAAAAGCACAGAGGCCAAAATGGTGTCGGTTTTTTTTTTAAACATATACAGAACAAGGCTTTGCAGGCTCAGGCAAATGTTTTATTTTTCTTTGGGAGGAGTCAATCAATTGAATTTGCCAGAACGAAAAGGGAACATTACAATTAGAATCTGGTGTATTGAGATTAATTTGCATCATGGTAGCTAGGAGACATCTGACTGGATAAAAGTTCCATTGCTGTAATTTTGTAGCTCATGCCCAGTATTTGCCAAATAATATTAAATTAATAAGTCACACTGGATTATTTGAAGTGATACATGCTCATACACTTTCAAACATATGATATTGTCCTCAGATATATATATATATTGCATAAAACATGTCTATTTAAGAACATTATTTTACTTGTAGTTAAGTTACTTGTAAAATAATAAATGCAGGATAAAAATGTAATACAGGTAGTTCTCAATTACGACCACAACTGAACTCAAATTTTCTGTTGCTAATTGAGACAGTTGGTAAGTGAATTTTGCCCCATTTTACAACCTTTCTTGCCACAGTTGTTAACTGCAGTTGTTCAGTTAGTAAAATGGTTGTTAAGTGAATCAGGATTCCCCATTGACTTTGCTTGTCAAAAGATTGCAAAAGCCAATCACATTGACTTGCAATGGTTGTAAATATGAGTCAGTGGCCAAGTGTCTGAATTTTGATCACGTAACCATGGGGAAGCTGCAACAATCCTAAGTGTGAAAAATGGTCATAAGTCACTTTTTTAAGTGCTGCAACTTCGAACGGTCAGTAAATGAACTGTTATAAGTTGAGGACTTACCTGTATTGAGAAAGAACAGAAAGAGAATAATAATAACAATGGAAGATGTTTCAGGCATTCATGCAATTTATAAAATTGAGTCTTCCTTTTATATTAGCTTACTGCAATTATTAGTTTTAAACCCAGTAATGTCCTCACTGACCCAGATTCATCACTGCTTTTATTATCCTTAACCAAAGCTGTTTACTTATAAATCGTGGATGAATTAAACTATGAAGAGATGTAAGACCAGAGGCTCAGGCAGAAGGGGAACTAAAAAACGTTATAAGAAAAATGGTAAGAGAAGGAAATGAAATCTAGTCTCTATTTTGCAATAGGCCTATGGAAAAAGCAAGCAAAGGACATGCAGGTTGAAGATGTTAACGTAAACATTTTAGATCTGAGTGTATTCTAGTGATAAAATAGTTAAAATATGTTAGGAATGAAAATATTTGTAGCTCAAGTGGTTTGTTCTTTGAGCTTGCTGTTTAGCTTCTGAACATTTTGGTCACACCATGTTCTAGGTAACATCCTCAGCACGACTTCAGTTAAAGTGTCTTGTTCCAGATCTTTAATGCTTTTATTGATCTCATGTGGTCATGTGGTCGGTGGGTCATATGACTGGCAGGTCAAGCTGTGTGATGTGACATTTGACTGGCTGGTTATTGCATGTAACCTGTCCTGTGACCAGCTGGTCAATGTGTTTCATCATATTAAAAGGCTATTAGATTACCATTTTTTTTTCTAGAAGTTTCCAACCCAGAAAACCTTGGGAAGTCCGGAAATGTATTAATCAAAGCTTCGCAAAGCATTTACAGGAATGCTTTGCAAAGCTTTGCAGGAATGCACAGAAAGAACCTATATTTCAATAATTAAAGGAGCTGGGTTTTTGCAAGGTTCCAAACTGTTCCCTATTTTTATCTTTAGAAAGGGGGAAAAGGAAGATCCATCAAACCACAAATCAGAGCTTTCCCTGAATCTCTGAATCTAATCCCCAAGAAGATCACAAGAAAATTGTTTTGTAATTACCAGGACAATATTACAGTCATTACTAGAAATCAGAACAAAACCTTACTGTCTGGGTAACTTTCTTAATAGATTGTGGACATAAGAAATTCTCACTCCTTCTGTGGTTGGGAAGATAGTAAAATACTGTACATCTACTGAATATATATGTTATAGAAACCTTTACAATACATTGACCTCCGATCTCTTTTGCATCCATCAGTTATCATCTTTCACTTTAGTCTGCTTGACCCCAATTGTTGTGATGGTTTAATCTAGCTCACCTGACTATCATATAGGGAAGACCAAGGTCTTCAGAAGAAAGGCAGCATGCGAGCTTCAGCAGTACAAAATAGGAAACAATTATAACCAAGATTTTCCGATGGGACTACCTTTCAAAATGTAACAATGATTGATCTGGAAAGGAGCCAGAGCATCAGCCTTACTTCAATCTCCATCCCATTTTCCCCACTGAAACAGCAGGTTTCTTCAAGAATATATCAGGTCCTCCCTTGAGAACATTTCAGCTTTCAAACTATTATTTTTCATTAGGTGGCAAAAGCCGTGGTTGTCATAAATCTCTCAATTTTTTTTTTTAATTGTGCTGAAATGAAGACCAAGTTTGCCTGCAGCCTTCTACCAAATGGTCCGGTAGGAAATAATACAATTACACCCATTTCAGCATTGTAGAGTATATTTATGTTCCAGCTGTTCTATGATGATTCCTCACACCCTTAAGCTTTCTCTCAGCCAAATTCCTGCCTGCGTGCCTGTATTGAAATATGAAAGAGTGCCCATCCCCACCCGCGATGGTCTTTTATTTCCTTCTTCTTGAATTATTACCCAAAATAATTTCTTCTTTTGTTATTATCTTGGCAGGCTTTGGGAAATATTTATTTAATTCAATCTTACAATCTTCGATCCTTTTATTTACAAACATAAAAGACATAGATCATGTCATTTGTTTTATCTCTAACTCCTCTTTTCCACCGGTGCTAATTCACATACAAAATTCCCCTGAAAAACCTTGTAGATTGGTAGCATAATAATACATATAGCAAGTCAACTCAAAACTAAAAATGTATCCCTTTTAGAATACAGGTAGTCTTTGATTTATGACTACCATTGAGCCCAAAATTTCCGTTGCTAAGCGAGACAGTTAAGTTGTAAATCACATGACCATGGGAACACTGCAATGATCAAAAGTGTCACTTTTTCCAGTGCTGTTGTAACTTCAAACGGTCACTAAATGAACTGTTTGTTGTAAGTCAAGGACTTCCTGTAATTAGTTATTCCCTCAGCTTTCTTTTCTCTCCGCTTCCCAATGTCATCAACTAGCGGGAAAACATCTTCCATTACAACCATTATCACCAGAACCACTATACTCTCTAGCTATATTGGCACTGTAAGCTCACATGCTGGAAATTATACAAGTTATTCCCCGATTTGCAATAACAATTGCCCCTGCCCCATTTCTGTCGTTAAGCGAGACAATTGTTAAGTCAGTTTGGTCCCGTTTTGCAACTTTTCTTGCTAAGTGAATCATTGCAGCGCGGTTGCTAAATAAATCTGGCTTCCCCATTGACTTTGCTTGTCAGAAGGTCACAAATGGTGATAATATGACCCCGGGACATTGCCACTGTCATAGCAACAGCACATAGATTTATAGACTGCTTTATAGTGCTTTACAGCATTCTCTAGGCGGTTTACAGAGTCAGCCTATCACCCCCAACAATCTGGATCCTCTTTTTACCCACCTTGGAAGGATGGAAAGTTGAGTCAACCTTGAGCCCGATGAGATTTGAACTGCCAAATTGCAGGCGGCCGGCAGGCAGCCAAAGTAGCCTGCAGTACTGCACTCTAACCACTGTGCCAACATTCACTTATTCATAAATACGTGAATATTGCCAAGCATCCAAATTTTGATCATGTGACCACGAGGGCGTTGCAATAGTCATTAGGTGTGAAAAATGGTCATAAGGCCAGTGCTGTTGTAAATTTGAACATTCACTAAATGAATGGCTGTAAACAGATTATCTGTACTTTAAATGCATTTTGGAGTTGGAGAAGACTGCTGTATGCTTTCTGTTATATTCTGGTAAAATAATCTGTGTCTCTGCCTTTTCTGGAAAATTTGCTATTTTTTTTTTTTTAATTCATCAGAAAAGTTTGCACATCAATGCAACCTTATCTTCAGGCTATTTACACTACGACAGTCACACAATTAAGAAGTTGAACTCAAGAGCTTTGGAAGAGACACTTTATATATAATACCGTATTGTAATCTCCCATTAGTTTAAGAGCGGAGCTCATCTCTGGCGGGAAAAAAAAAAAAAGGCCCATCTGCCAAAAGGGAGGAATTCTGTTCTTTTCCTTTTTATCATAAAAGGAAGCTGCAGCAAAACTGCAAATACAGGAAGAGGTTAGGAAAGGTGGCCTTGCCTTTCTGCACTTAAGCAAACCTATTTCCTGTCCATCTCAGGCTGGAATGTTCTCGCTTATGGCTGTTCATGGCAGAGTTTTTTTACAGGTCTCTGTAATTTTCTGCTACAAGGGGTGAGAGATGATAAACTCAGGCGATGGAATTGTAGATATCTATGTTCTGGATCAGAGTATGCCTGGGGTGGGCTTCAAAAAATTTAGCAACCGGTTCTGTGCCCAGTTGCTGGGTGGGCGTGGCCATGGTGGGTCTAGTCCAGTCAGCCTCCTGCACCACAGCAGGAGGTGGGGCATTTTCACCCTCCCCGGGCTCTGGAGGCTTTCCTCAAACCTCCAGGAGGGCAAAAACGGCCTTCCCAGGCTCCAGAGGCCGGAAACCGGCCCATTTCCGGCCTTCCAGAGCCTCTGGGAGGCCTGTTTTTCACCCTCCCCAAGCCTCTGCGCAGGCCCTGAACTTACCTGGGATCCAAAATGGGCCATGTGGAGAATCTTGGGAGGGATGGAGCAGGGTGGGCGGGGACACTCAGTTGTTGCAACTATCAGCTTGGTGAACCAGATGTAAAATTAACATCCAGTTTACTCGAACCAGTGCAAACCAGTAGTAGCTTACCCCTGGACTATGCCCTATTTTTTTAAGCATGCATTAATTAACAGCAGTAATTGAATGATTGATTGACTCATGTCCCGTTGTATGGCTGCCACTATAGGGACTCTAAGACTTGTAACACCTTACCTGGCTAAATATCCTGGAAACTATTATCATTTTTATGTAAAACTATTATTATCACATGAGTATGATTCAGTTCCTCGGACACATAGCTAAGTTTTGTTACTGTCTATAAAACTGGGCAAATTTTGGTCATCTATTGATTTCACCATCAATTGTAATATATCACAATGCCTTGTTTTGTTTGGTTCTGTTTAGTTTAGTTTAGATATTTAGATTTTTTTTGTGCTGGTCTGCGGACCATAATAAAGATTGAATTGAATTGAAGGAGTGATTGAGTTGATGTTTAAGGTCATATATTGAAGGTTCTTACTGAGGTAAAGAATTATGATTTTGATTATTTGATTAAGAATTGTGATACTGGATGAAGAGGAATAGTATCCATGGCTTTAACCCAGAACACAAACAAAAGGGTAATTTGTGCCAGGATATATGATACAGTGAAAGGTATTGTGTCTTTTTCTTCCAAAATTGTGGCTTTGATCTCCCCTCTGTCATTTTTGTAAAATGGTTTCTCCTCCTGATCGATCACCAATGTCAAATTTCAAGGAGAATGTTTTTCTACCAAAACAATAATCTGATATGCATGCAATAATGCTTATTCGTAAATAACTCTACATAGAAGTGTTGCTAATTATTCTCTATATATATTTTGGAAGATATTCATCTGCCCTCCCTCCCCCAATATTATTTGGGGAAGTGTGGCAAGCTTTAAATCAAGATGGATGTGTAAACCTTCCTGGGTTTTTCTTGGCTGAATGAAATTTACATGTACTTACAACAGTTCATATAGTAAATGTTTGAAGTTATAATGGCACTGAAAAAAGCGACATGACCCCTTTTCACCCTTACAACTACTGCAGCATCTCCATGGTCATGCGATCAAAATTTGGGCATTTGGCAAAGTCAAGCAAAATTAATGGGGAAGCCAGATTCACTTAACAACCGTGTTACAGACTTAACAACTGCAGTGGTTCAGTTAACAATTGTGGCATGAAAGATTGCAAAGCTCACCTGACAAATGTCTCACTTAGCAATAGAAATTTTGGGCTCAATTGTGGTTTTAAGTTGAGGACTATATTTCTCAGTTTTTTCCCCCCATAGTTCTTATAATGAACATTGATGAAGGGCAACCTGGAGCAGCTTGAAGACAAAGTTTTGTTGGAGCACTTTTAAAACCCTCTCTTCATCTTGTCCCAAAGGTGCTTTTTTCAGTAGGCAACTGGACTTTGTTTTTCTTTGAAAACATTTTGTTTCTCATCCAAGAAGCTTCTTCAGCTCTGATCCTTTCATTCCCTACCATCCTGTCAGAGTTGAAGAAGCTTTTGGGATCAAAACGTCTTCAAAGCAAAACAAGAAAGCCCAGTGCCTCTTGAAAAAGCACTTTTCGGGACAACTATTATCTGGATGACAGAGAATTTCCATAGCCATCTCTTCATCTTCTTCAACCAGTTCCTCTACTAATTCTGTGAACATGATTCCTTCTGCTTCTAAAAAAAATTGGAATGGTGGAAGTGTTATTCTCTAAACAAGAAAGCAGCCTCTTTTCTGACAGTTTTGCAAAGAACTTCAAAAACGAATGGATAATGTCTTCAAAAACCTTTGCAAGATCAAGTAGGTGACCTCCAGAAAATAGACAAAGCACTTTTCTGCAGTGGATGCCGTTAACTCTCACGAGAAAGAACAGAAGAATATTTCATCAGAAATAATTATAGATATGCATTTAATATTTGGGAAACTGCAAATGCGGGTCAAATATTAGTGGATCCCAGAGGATAGGTTAGTAAACTTAATGTCTTTGACCTACATATATTGCTGCACAGTACGTAAAACTCTACATAGCTCATAAAAATAGCAATTTTATAAAGTTGAAAAGAAAAAGGAGGGAGAGAGAGGATAAAGTTTTGAAGGTATAAAAAAAGCAGTTTTATTGGACAATATTTGCTGCCTGGCAGTGAGACAAAATTAGGCTACATTATAGATAAAATGATCTTGTTATCTTCTAGGAGGTAGGAAATGTGCCAGTACTTGTCTTCCTTGGGGAGAGGAGAAAGAGTATAAAAAGAAAGGTTTGCTCACCTGATGTTACCTGGATCACATAGACATATGCCTCATTCTGCAGGTCACTAAAAAGAATATTAAACATGTACACATGTAGTATTGACAAAGTGCTGTGTGTGCATATTTCGTATTCTTCTTAGTGACCTCCAAAGCGGGCATAACATGAGCAAATCCTCATTTTCCTCTTCTTCTGGGATCCCAGGAACTCAGTTTTCCAGGCAGCAATTTCTCAATACTGCACGATTCATAACAAAAAATATAATAATAATAATAATTTACTACCTGTCGAAAGTTACTGTAATCGAAAATTACAGTAGTATTAAATGCTCTGAAAATGCAAAAAAAGAAAAAAGTGCAAGTTTCTCAGATATTCTACTACAGCAAGGGTAGGGAATGATGGGCGCTTTATGACTTGTGGACTTCAACTCCCAGAATTCCACAAGTCCTAAAGGGGCCATCGTTCCCTATCTCTGCTCTACAGGAAAGGCCTTGCAGTGTAGTCATAGTAAGAAAGGCAAGAATCTGTTATGTTTGGTTTTCATTTGATCACTGGGCTTCAGAAAGGAACACCTCTGCTAGTTGATATTAGAGCAGAAATGCTATGTGCAGACTTAGCTCTAGTGGTGGGCTGCAATTGGTTTAACAACCGGCTCTGTAGGCGCACGCTTTGCGCATGCATTCAGTAAACACCAATTTGAACCTCTCCAGCTCACCTTCTAGACTTCCCAAGTAGAACAGCTGAGACACGGTAATCCACTTTCTGCGTGAATCAGCTGAGCTGCAAAAGGAGGAAATGTAAGACTGGATAGGGCGGGTGCAGGTGGGTGGGGCCAGCTGATTGTCAGTCATGTCAGAGTATATTCATGAACTGGAATAGAGCATGGTAACAAGGTCAGCTAATGAATAGGCATAGCAACTAAGTCAGCCAATGAGGACTGTTTTGGAAACTGAAACAAGAAGTAGCCTAGGCGTGACTCTATGTTAAGCTCTGCAACTCTGAAGCTATGTTAAGCTCTGAGTCTATCTATTGAAATGAAACTGCTTCTCTCCTCTGCTTGCCTGCTGAACTAAAGTGAAACTGATGTCTGTTTCTGAGCTCCTGAGTTGCTGCTGAAATTGAATTGGTTGCAAAATGTTTACTTCTGTTTGAGTTTGCTCCATTTTGAAGAATCTACAACTGGTATTGTAAAAATTTAATATGTTTATAAAGATGTTAAATGAAGCATCAGCCATCAGTTTATTTTTCTGGCACTGAATTAACGCTGCAAAACTCTGAACAAGTCGTACCGGGTTGCTAGAACCAGTCCAAACCGGTAGCAGCCCATCACTGCTTATCTCTTAGGAAACCTGTAGCTCTTAAGCATCTCAATTCTGGGAAAGCTCCTTCTGCTGAAGTTCATTCAGTTAATGTAGAAGAAATCAAATCCATTCATTCTTGTCAATGATAAATGCTGTTCTGCCTCAAGGCACATGATGGCTATTAATTGTTCTATTGCTGGTTGGCAGCTGGTTACCAACAACGAATAATCAAATAATCTCAGGTTAACACTGGACTACAATCTGTATATAAGTTAATGGGACCCTGTTCTCATTTCTGTCAGAGGCACTGTTTAAGACACTTCTGGGTTGAAAGAGTTAGCTGGTGACATCACTACTGCCGGGGAGACATCCATGGGGGCTCCTGTCATGTTCCCATGAAGGAGCTGGAGCGTGTGACCGGAGCTCACCCCACCAAACAGCAGCACGAGTCTTGAACACAGGCTTGCTAACTTCCAATGCAGCGTCCTAACCGCGTTAGCCATCCCGCTTCACTAATCAATGGGATGATATGGCTGCAGATTCAGGTTTTAGGCTATATCAAGAAAAATATAGTCTCGAAATCACAAAAAATAATTCTTTTACTTAGTCGGATTTGGCAGATATTCACTTTGTGTACCCTGTTTGATTCTGGGCACCATACTTCAAGAATCATAAAAAGCTGCACAAGCTCAAGGAATTGCAACCAAGATGATAAGTCCTGTGAAGTCCCATGAAGAGAGAACGAAAGACATACATGTTTAACTTTCAGAAAGAAACACAATTTTTGAAAAGTTATCATCGAAAAGTTCAAGACAACCATCATTCCAGAGTGTAAGACATAGAATAATGGATTTAATGAAGAAAAATATCAGATTTTTATTTAAAAAACAGGATTGCTTACAATAACAATAGTTCCAAGAGTGGAATCAGTTATCTAGGGAGAGTTGTGATCTCCTTTATGGAATCTGCTCAAGCAAAAAGCTAGTCAGCCATTTGTCATGGACATTTTTAATTTGAGTTCCTGAAGAGTTTGGATTTGATCGCATGAATGGCCCTTGTAACCCAATGGATCTATGGAAATTAGAAAGCAAGTATGATATTCAATGTGATACTTGCAGGAGAGTGGTTACCTAGCTATACTTTGTAGGAATGGCACCTTACCATGTTTCCCCCCAAAATAAGACCGTTTTATAATTTTTTTGCCACCAAAAAAGGCACCAGGTCTTATTTTGGGGGGATGTCATCATCCACTGACTAATCTCACTTGCAAGCATCACCCGGCCTCCTTTTTGCTGTCAGAGGCCTTCAGAAACTTCCTCTTCTGAGGCTGGCAAGGCTTTCCTGAAGGCCTCTGCAGCCGGGTTGATCCGGAGCTTTGTTATCAGCTACAGAGGCCTTCAGGAAAGCCTTGCCGGTTGCAGAAGAAATGGGCCAGCGAAGTGGATGTCAGAGTGTACGAGGCCTGGGTACAACTGTAGTAGGGCAGCTCTACCCCCCTATCTCCACCCTAGCTTAATTTTTACCTACAGGATCTTAATTAGGGCTTTTTTTGGGGGGGGTAGGGCTTATATTGGGTGCATGTGTAAAAATCAAGCTAGGACTTACTTTCAAGGTAGGTCATATTTTTGGAGAAACAGGGTATTAGCAAGTATAAACTGTTTTTAATCTTAATCAGCAAGTGGGGGATTTTTTTAAAAAAGGAAGAAATGGGGGAAAGCAACTCAAGTAATAGTTTAAAGTATTATTTAAAGTACAAGTAGTCCTTGACTTACAACAGTTCATTTAGTGACCATTCAAAGTTACAATGGCATTGCAAATGGTGACTTATGACCAGTTTTTACACTTATGATCATTGTGGTATCCCCATGGTCATGTGATCAAAATTCAGCCGCTTGGCAATTGACTCATATTTATGATGGTTGCAGTGTCCTGGGGTCAGCAAAGTCAATGGGGGAAGCCAGATTCACTTAACAACTGAGGTGAGAAAGGTTGTAAAATGTGGAAAACTCACTTAACAAATGTTTCACTTAGCAACATAAATTTGGGGCTCAACTGTGGTCATAAGTCAAGGACTACCTGTAGCTAGCACACAGCACCAGAAAATTTAAGAATTAAGTGGCTGAAAGGGCTCCTTGCCCCATCTAAACGTTTAAAGTTTCTTCATGCTGCTAGCCTTACAAATTGAAAGAATTATCTTTAGGTGTGAAGATGTGTGTGTTTCTTTTTCTGCCCAAGAAAAATACCTTTCCTGGTGATCTTTTAGGTGGCTTTGTATCTGATTCTAGGAAAAAAAATAACTTCATGGCTTGTGAAGAGCAGTGAAAGATTAAGTACTCCGTAAAAAACGGGAATGCCGTTTGAAGACTTCAGGAGGTAAATGCAATTGTCCATTTCCTTCCACTTCTTTGAAGAGTTCTTGCTGTCATTTTACTGCTTGGTGGTCCCCATAAATAAGTTTCTTATATATCCCGTGGCCTTCCCGAAACTGGTCTCTTGTATGTGGAGTTGGGATTACAGCCAGCATGACCAAAGACAGAGTTAAGTGGGAATGTGTTAAATTGAACAGATCCAGAGAAACCAAACTAGAGGGGAAATGCTAAATGGATTGCTAAATTTAATTCTTTCTTGAGACATATAGCCAGAGCTGGTGAATTGCTTATGGCTGACCTATCGGGTCAAAGTAAATAATTTTAACTCAGTTGGGTTCCCTTTGCTAATAGTCGTCCACCTGTTTCCAGCAATTGAACAATAACAACTTGGTCTCTAAAGCCGAGGCACAGATTTTCCTTGGTGAACTGTTCGGAGAGAGAGAACTTTATTTCGGTCATTGAGCAATAAAAATACAATCAATAAAATGAACAACACAAAATTGTTCCTTAACTGAAAGAAACATTTTTGGGGTGATAATGTAGCAAACATCTGTTACTTTTAAGAGAAATCAATTTATCATTATTATTTAACGGACAGGGCAGATAAAAACTACCTGAACACCCAAGGAATCTAAATAAAAGGGCTTTTAAATCTAAACATGAAATTACAATTTTCTCTTACCAAAGGGCCACAAGTGTATAGTAAAATTCTCCCCAAAATTAAAATCCTGGAGAGAGCTTAATTCTACTACTACCATCAGCACCAAATGTATCGTATGAAAAGAGAGGGCAAATAGGAATATTTGTCCAAATGCCTGTGACTATTTCAATCCTACTATAGGTATTAGTGATTACCTATTACAGATAATAGTAACTACCTTACTATCGGTAGTAGACTTATTTAATGATCGTTTGAAGTTGCAATGGCACTGAAAAAAAGTGACATGACAATTTTTCACTTATGACTGCTGCATTTGCAGCATATCCCCATGGCCACGTGATCAAAATTCAGACACTTGGCCACTGATTCATATTTATGATAGTTGCACTGTCCCAGAGTCATGTGATTTACGACCTTCTGATTAAGCAAAGTCAATGGAGAAGCCATTGATTCACTTAACAACCATGTTGCTAACTGAACTGCCATGTTTCACTTAACAACTGAAGTAAGAAAGGTCGTAAAATGGAGCAAAATTCACTTAACAAATGTTTCACTTAGCAGCAGAAATTTTGAACTCAGTTGTGGTCATAAGTTAAGGACTACCTGTTTAGTATTACCTGTACCTATACATACACACACACACACACACACACACTCACTCCTGTACCTATAACTTCTCTATTCAGTTAAACTTTGTAATACACAGCAGACACTTATTTTTTAAATCATTTTCAGAGTTTACTTCACACTTATTTCTTATAATTTATGGGTAAAGATACATCAAACTATATTTTGCACCGGATGAAAGACACTATTTTGGAAACATTTCTCTTCAGTAATGCTAAAGTTCGTTAATTCATTATCTGAATTCTTTTGTAGAATTCACCTCCAAGGAATGAAACATAAATCTGTGTCAGCTCCATGATGTACAAATATAAATCTATGTCAGCTCCATGATGTACATTCAGATAGACAAGCCAAGGCATACATTCTCATGTCTTTAAAAAATATAAGGAAAACTATATTAAAGATGTAAAAATATTTTCCTCTGTTTCAAAATTATAACAAAATATCTGCCGGATAACAATAAAACATTTGCTACTGCTACGTATGTACATATGGAAAGAACGTCAAAAAAATCTGTTTTCAAGTTTTCTCTCTAAAAATAAGTATTTTCCTACTTTGTTAGACTGTAAGAACAAACACCCATCATCATTGCAATACCAGAAGCCTAACATTTATCAGCAACCATATGGTTTCGACTCTAGAAGACTTAAATGTTTAGTGTAGTTACTATAGGATTTGCAATCTTTCTCTACTTCAACAAATAACTGGCAAATCTGAGAATCAAATTCACGGTTTAACATATACAACCATTCCTCTAGTTTTTGTAAGGAATTATACATGTCATTCAAGTTAATTATCTCAGAGCAGGGCTGAAATTTTGTTTTTCATCTTAATGTTGAGATAATCTTCATTGAATCTGGGATTCAGCCGGATTTATTTTTGAATTGCATACATGGGACTGGAATTTGAATCGATGTCTACCACTATATTTATATTACCATTGATATTACAATAAATGCCTTGATTTTCTATATTGCCATAGCACTTTGGGGATCAATATTTTTTTAAAATGCTTACATTTGAATGTAGCATATCCTCTTAAACAAGAAACAATATACTCTAACTATATTTCCTGCCTAGGATTAATTCTCCCTCAAGAGAAAGAATTCCTATGTATGTGTACTTTATCATAATTCTGTTGAAGATACAGCAAAGATATAATGTCATACATGAATTTGCAAGTTTTTTGGCAAGAGATGAAAAACTTTACAACAAATCGCCCAGAAATATGCAAACTATTCCCCATTTGCTAACAATCCATCATAATACCTTACAGAAAGAATAACCTTGGAAGGGACAAGATGTCAAATATGCTATATTTTTCATATTCATCCATCTTTAAATATCCTTGATCATTTCTTTTATCAGGCATGTCCTAGAGAAATCCTGAGGATATGATGTTCCTCATTCCAAAGTTATTTAAGCATTGTAGAACAGTAATATAGTTTTCAGTATTTAATAATTATTATATAATGGATCTAGGTAATGATTGTTTTACACTTACGGTTTTATTGGATCGTTGTACACTGCCCAGTCACTTTCCGGTGAGTTGGGTGGCCACATAAATTTGATTGATAAATAAATAAATAAAAATAGCTCCAGCCCAGCTGTTTTTAAAATATGCCTCATGCATATTGTGAAGATTACCCAGATGTGTGTTGCTCAGAGTATCTTTGACAATGAAGAAGATTCAAATATATCTACCAAAGCACATTAACTAAGGTAAATGGGAGTGAAAAAATAGTGCAGTGAGGTGTAAAATAAAGTTCCATGCAAATAAATGCAAAAGAGCCCTGTGTGAAAAAAAATTGTTGTGCGGTGAGGGAAGGAAACACACCTTCATCCGTTCTCCTTACATGATTATTCTTCATTATTATTCTGTGGTACATTCCAAATTTATTAACTGCACTATTATAATTCAGGACAATCGGCTAATGTCTCCAAATCTTTTTAAATATCACTGAGTTCATTTCATAGACAGATTTCAACTGAAATTATATTTGCGCTGGTTAAATCAGAAATATGAGAGATGGCTAAACCTTTTTTAAAAAAAGAAGGAATGATCTCAGGATCCTTTAAAGCATCGACTCATAAATGTGAAGCTCTCTTAAAGCATTTTTTGCTCCACAGCAGGAATGGGTGGTGAATTTCATCAAGGGAGTGACCCTGTTCAAATATTTGCTGTGAGGCATAAACAGTTTCCTACATTTCTCTTTTACTTGTTAACCCCATCAGAGTTAATCTCTAGCTCGATTTTACAGATAATGTGAACATTTGACTATTTACTCCAGGATAAAATCATGTCACGAAGCGGAAAAGAAATCTCAGCTTTGTCAAACTGTCACATATATCCTAACATTTCAACATCATGCTGGCAATTTGTCGTTAACTGCAGGATGGACACTTGATATGACAGTAAGAACTTAAGCCTGTATTTATATCAAAACAAATGCTGATTAAGAAAATCTATGGAGGATGCAAAATCTGAAAGTTTGCAGAGTGATTCATTTTTAAAACGAATCATGCATTTTAATGTAACAGATGGTTGAATAATATGGAAGAATTGCATTAGCTGTTTTATTACAGTTTGCATGAATTAAGTGAAAAATATATTGTTCAATTTTAAAAAATCTTTACCTTATTTCCATTCTCTGCGGTGCTATTGTGCAGGAAAGATTAAAGGTCACCCTGGACCACCAATTCTGAGGGCAATAATGGAGAGAACAAATGAGGTTAAGCAGTTATTAGAGGGGTCTCAGAACTAGAACAATTTCATAAAAAATAGCCTGCAAAGTGATTGAAAAATTATCCTAATGATGGTCACAACCACTGGTTTCAAAGCCAGCCAGCCATGCGTAGAAGTGGTTGCATTGGACTGTAAAAAAGTTGGTAATTAACACCACAATTTTTACAGAAATGGGAACTTTATCGAACTTAAACAACCTCTCTAGCATAGAAGGCTCTTGAGAAAGATTGTAGATCAGGCAGTGTTGGAGGGATGCGGAGTTAAGCACCTTATCAACTTAGAATTGTTATGTTCCCACGAACATTCCAAGTCCAACCCCCTCCTGAATTCTGCTGGCCAATTTACTGTTGAACTTTGGTTGACCAGATTCTTCTGTATAGGTTTGAATAAATCATCTATGCAGCAGCTCAGTGGATGGCCCTGATTCTTTAAACCTGACAAATACCAACAAAATTATTCAAGAAAAGAAATAGGCACCAAAGTAGAGCAAAGGTAGTGCCAGTAAGGAATAACAAGGAGATTCTTGGAGACTGGATACGTTCCATGTCAGATTGTGCCAATGTGGAGGAGAAATATACATTACCAACAATATTCCTGATGTCTTTCAGCTCAACTGAGTATCAGTCAGTCTACAGCAGGGGTGTCAAACTCGCATCGTGATGGCGGCATCATGTTGACATATCGTGACTTTCTCCCTTTCGCTAAACCTGGCATGGATATGGCCGGTGAGACTTATCTGGCCCGCAGGCTGTGAGTTTGACAATCCTGGTCTACAAGAAGTCCCCATCTTATGAACACAATTTATGTTGCTGAGCAAGGTTGCTGTTGAGTCCTGTCCAATTTTTATGAACTTTTCAAAGCGAATCATTCTTCTTCTTCTTGTGCCATATCTGTCATCGGACGTTAGTGCTGCCGAGTTTTGTTCAAACCAGTCCCTTAGATTTTGAAGCCTTGATGTTGTTCTTCTGCCTCGACCTCTTTTTCCTTCAATCTTTCCTTGGAGGATTAAGTGAAGCATACTGTATTTTTCCAGCTGTCACATCACATGTCCGAAATATTCTAACTTTTGCTTTTTAATAGTTTTGATGATCTCTCTTGGCTTTCCCAGGTGGCTTATCACCACCTCATTTCTGATTTTGTCAACCCAACTTATACATTAACAGCCATCTGTAAATCCACATTTCAAATGCTTCTAGTCTCTTCAAGTGGCTTTCTGTCAGAGTCCAACTCTCTACTCTATAGAGCAGGAGAAAAAAGATGTAACATCTGACAAGCCTGATTTCCAACTATAGGCTTATGTCGTGACTGCAGAAGACCTCAAAAGAAGCGAATCATTGCTCTTATTAAATGATTCATCTGGTCATGAAATGAATGACTTGGCTTGTCAGAAACCTGGGAAGGTCACATGTGGTGAGCACTTCATCCCAGGATGCTGCAATGGCTCAACGCTCAGATGTTGATCATGTGACTGTGGGAATGCTGCAATGGTTGTAAGGTAAGTCATTTTTTTTCATTGCTGTTGTAACTTTGAGTTGTTGCTAAATGAATGGCTGTAAGTTGAGGACTACTTGAATGGATTTTGTAAAAGCATAACATAAGCAATACCCTGCTGGATAAGACCCTCAACTCAGTCCAACAGTGTTTTCACAATGGTCAACCATCTACCCAACATAAATCTTCCAGCAGATAATGTGGGTAACTTGTGTGTGTATGAAACAGACAGACAAGACACTGCTGCAGCGCAACATGCACTGGCATATTTCACTATTAGGGGATAATCCTATATTATAAATATTTTATAACACTGTAGGAATAATTCAACTTAAATAGGTCTTTATTTCAAGATTCCCAAGTATGCTTTCTCAGGTATCCATTAAACAGTCCAGACCAGACTACAGAAGTTTCATCTAAATCGGGAGACCAGAATTCAAGTATCCATCAATAATTTAATAACCACAGTTGATTTATAATACCAGGTGGGTAATTTTATATTGCACATCTACAGACAATATAAATAGTACGCCTAGCAGTACAATTAGTTTTATGGCAATACTGATCATATTTCCTAAGGATGTTTGTGTTTGGAGCTTGATGGTCAGGATTGGGTCTTTAAAAAAGATAGTGAGTAGTGGGTCAAAAATGAAAAAACAAAAGCCATTCTTGAGGAATGAGTGTTTTTTCAGAATTTTTCATCTAATAGGTTGGTTGAAAAAGGAAGTGATAAGAGAAGTAAAATTATTACGTATTTTATACACAATTGTAACATGCATTTTATACATAAGTTATGTATTTAAGATGGCCAGCTAAAAATATTTTACAAACAAATAAAAAGATTCCAAAATAGTAGCTAATTTTCAAGCTATAAGATGCTGTTTTGGCTGATGGTGTATCCACTTTTATCATTTAAGCTCCTTCTATCCTGTGCTCGTGTCAGCATGACTCTTCGCCAGCTTAAAAAAATATTGTCTGGAGCGAGACATTTGGGCAACCATTTGCAAGAGACACACAGTCCAGACTGCATGCTGCTACACCCTCCCCCTTGGTTTAAATTTATACGGCTACCCACCTGCCATGTAGAAAAACACATCTCCTCTGTAGCTGTGCCCTTCCCCCTTTCTGTGGAAGCAACTGCTGAATGTATACTTTTTGTGTCTATGTATGTATATGGCCGGATATGTATGTGATGCCTTAACTACTGCATACAACTGGGTCTCTAGCAACTGTTTATTGGTTGAATGGATCATTTAGAAAAAAAGTGTGTCTTTTTCATGTGGTCTTTTAGGCCAACATGTGTAACATTTGGAAAAGGTTGTCTTTTTGTGTGGGACTTTTTGAGTATGGATTTTAAAGTCCTCTTCAAAAACCAGAATTGTTCTAAAGTTCTTAAGAGTTTGTAAAAACTCAGAAGCTTCCAGATTGATTTACAAGTCTTCAGTTGACCTATTTAATATACCACCTATGGACTATTAGGGTTTTTCCCCCCAATGAACATCAGTGGTTTAAAATAATAAACGTTGAAATGATAAAAAGAGATACTGCAAGACAGCAGAACTAAGTGTACAACTGAAATAGCATTACTTTGAAATTTGAGGATAATAAAGCATTAAAAAGTTTATGAATGGATGAGTAAAACTGTAGTACTTATCTTCAGTACTTATTTTCAGGGATTTTGGAAATAACCGAGGAGAGGATGGGGGGAAAAAACACTGGCGTGACCTTTTTTTTTTTGGTCCAGATGAATTCAGAAATTTTTTAAAAAGAGCATCAGATAAAAGAGATATCAAAGATGGTCAAATTACCAAGGGATAACAAAAACATTGTGATGTCCCATGAAACAACTGCAGTGAATTTTGCACATTTTGCATTTGAAAAGTCTAAAACTAGGAACTTGCAGAAAACTGTGTGGCCTCATTGAAGCCACCAATCTGATATGACCATGGAAAGTGTTTGTTTATTAAATGTATTTGCTGCTTATGTCACCATTAAGAGTTGTAAATCTAATCTTACGAAGCTTCTCCTCTGGAAATATTGAATTGCTAACTAGGGCATACAAAACCTTTGCTAGACCAATACTCGAATACAGCTCATCTGTCTGGAATCCGCACTGTATATCAGACATTAATACAATTGAGTGAGTCCAGAAGTATTTCATGAGAAGAGTGCTACATTCCACTGCGCGTAACAGAATACCCTATATCACCAGACTTGAAATTTTGGGCTTGGACAATCTTGAACTACGCCGCCTACAGTTGGACTTAAGCGTAGTACACAAAATTATCTGCTACAATGTCCTACCAGCCAATGACTACTTCAGCTTCAACCACAACAATACAAGAGCACACAACAGATACAAACTCAATGTTAACCGCTCCAAACTTGATTGCAGAAAGTACGACTTCAGCAACAGAGTGGTCAATGCCTGGAATGCACTACCTGACTCTGTAGTTACATCCTCAAACCCCCACTCCTTTAACCTCAAACTATCCACTATTGACCTCACCCCATTCCTAAGAGGTCTGTAAGGGGCGTGCATAAGTGCACCATTGTGCTTCCTGTCCCTGTCCTATTGTCCCCATTTAATTGTACCTATTTTCTGTATTCTTACTCATGTTTATACTTATACCTATTATTTTGTAAGCGATTGATGAATCAAATAAATAAATAAAAATTCAAGGTCACTCTGTGTGGTTTGCAGCACAAGGAGCATGAAAACTGTGTTTTGTCCTTTCTTCATACCCACTCTTCCAAGGAGAAAACATTTATGCCACCTGCCCGGTTTCAAATAGCTCTAACAATCAAACATAAAGACCATAAGATCAGCATAAAGCCCTTAAAACTTCAAAATATAATCAAACAGCTACTAAATATTATATCATATCAACTTCCCACATTCTGTTAAATTCAGCAGAAGAGGATAATCTGAATCCATTTTTCCTAAAAGAATTCAGGGAAGGGGCAATTGTGACATCAGGAAGGAGAGTAGTCCACAGGGTTACAAGGCCTACAGAAAAAGCCTATTTATGGGGCCCGGGGCCCTTGATCTTGTGGGAGTCCAATCAGAAGCATAACTTTCTGAACAGCCTGCATAGGACAGGCAGATTCTGATCAAAGATGACCATCTTTGTGGTTAAAAAGGAACAATCCGCATTTTGGATTGTACCCAGAAACCTATTGGTGGCCTACGTGGCTGCTAAAGTAGATGTGGACCATGATGGACCATGGACTATCAGCAAGTGAACAGGAGTTTTTCCAACATCAAAGACAACCCCTGGAACATCACATCACAGTAACTGAAGTGCAAGGTGTGACTTGCACTATATCTGAAGCTCAGCACGGTTTAACTCAGAACATGTTTTTTTGTTATCAGAGTCTACTCAAATCAGGAAACTTTTTTTTAAAAAAAATATTTTTGATGAACCTCAATAGAATCCTGATCAACAGACAATAATTAACCACTGATCTGATTTGATACCAAAATGGTTTTCATCCAGAGAAAATCACAATAGCCCTTATACTGCTTCGCAGTGCTTTTACAGCTCTCTCTAAGTGGTATACAGAGTCAGCATATTGCTCCCTAACAATCTCGGTCCTCATTTTACCCACCTCGGAAGGATGGGGCTGAGTCAACCTTGAGCCCGGCGAGATTCGAACTGCCAAATTGTAGGTAGCCAGCAGTCAGCAGAAGTAGCTTGCAGCATTGCATTCTAAGCACTACGCCACCGATGCTCATTTAAAGCATTCCTTCTTGAACAGAGCAGCAGGGGGGGAAAAATCACTGTTGTAAAACTTAAAACAAAGGGAACAATATCTGATATTTAAATGACATCAAAGGCTAATACATTTGTAGCCCTGAAATTTAATATACAGATTATATTGCCTGAGTGAGGAATAATGCTGTGTAAGTTTGGAGAATATGTTTAGGAAAGTGAAGATCCTATTGCTGATCTACAAACATGAGAAAGAAAGAAAAAGCTTTGGAGTCTTAGGTAGAGCAAGACTAAGTTTACAAGCCTCACTATTTATGCAGAAAATCACAGGCACGCGTTTTGTTCAAAATGTGTTACAATAAATTAATGGAGTTCTTGGAAAGATTAAAAGAAAAGTTTGATTTTGGGACTTGACATTTATAGAACTGTGATCTGAGTGACCCATGTGCTAGGACATCTGAAGGATCCAAAACAGCTCTCAGGAAATATATATATATATATAGCATGTATATATGCTGTTTAAAAACAGCTCTGCCATTACTGTCAAAGCAAATTATTTGCTTTGGCCAGGGTTATTTTCTGCATAGCTCTGATTGCACCTCCATGTTCCTTTCACGGCTCCTACCTCACCCAGGCTGTCTCCCCGAAGGGACGTTTGGTCTCTCAGATCCTAGTTTTATAAATACATAAAGTGTTGGCTGAGCCACAAAGGCAACAAAACAGAATTTACCCCACGATGAAATACGACCTTTGCCAGTTCTTTCCTTGTAACGCAGGAAATCTTATCCACTTAAGATAATACTAACTTACCACAAGGTTGTCTTTGGAAGGGCAACCTATACCAAAAAAAAAAAAAAAAGACATTTTAACCTGAGAAAAACTGGAAATATAAGCAAACGTATAGGTAATTAGGCAAAATATAGAAAAGCCTTGTGGCACCTTCAAAAGATAGTTTGATGTGGTGGTGAAGATGTCAGCCTAGAAATCAGGAGACTGAGTTCTAGCCAGTGGTGGGATTCAAAAAAATTTACTACTGGTTCTGTGGGTGTGGCTTGGTGGGTGTGGCAGGGGAAGGATACTACAAAATCCCCATTCCCTCCCCACCCCACTAACCTGCTTTCCAGTTCCGTTCTCCTGTGCAGAGCAACAAAAGAAGAGCCAGCCAATCAGCTGGGACTCGGGAGCCAGAGAATAGATGGGGGCGGGGCCAGTCAGAGGTGGTATTTGCCAGTTCTCAAAACTACTCAAAATTTCTGCTACCAGTTCTCCAGAACTGGTCAGAACCTGCTGAATACCACCTCTGGTTCTACTCTCTCCTCAGCCATGATAGCTGGCTGGGTGACTTTGGACCAGACGTTTTTCTTCAGCTCAACCCACCTCATCGGATTGGTTTTTTTTATTAATTTTAACAACAAACAAAAACACATAAAACATAAAAACATCATCTTTCCTTCATAAGTTTACAGACAGTGTATCGGTTGGTTTACCACTTTTTTTGTGTGCATCCATTTCATAGTCTCCGTTGTAGTTATATTACATAATAGCTCATATTATCAATCAACAATTATATAGCCTGATATCATTATTAAACAATCATTTGACTATAATTTTATTAATTCAGAGATAACTATAATTTACTTAATTTATTTTATAGCAAATCATAAAGTCATACCAAGTCTATCTTAATAAAATTTTATAAGGATAGTATCAAAGAAAAAAGAAGAAGTATGTATTCATTGTTTCCTAAAATTCTAAATATTCTATTATTATATTTTATTATCTAGCCATTGATAGAAAAGGTCCCAAACTTCATAAAATTGTTTATCTTCTTGTTCTCTAATTTCAAATGTCAATCTACTCATTTCCACCTCATAGGATTGTTGTTGTGGTGAAAACAGGAGGGAGAAGTCCAAGTAGTCCTCAAGTTACAACCAGAAAGAACCCCAAAATCTAAGAAGAGACTGTTACTAAGAAAGGCAGTTAAGCGAGTTTTGTTCCATTTTATGATATTTTTTTTGTCACGCTTCTTAAGAAAACTGCTGCAGTTGTTTAGTGAATTTTATTCAATCATTATGACCGGGTGATTGTTGTGGGAAAAATAGGAAGTGGAAGGAGTGTTAGATACATTTGTCGCCTTGTGTGAATTATAAAGTAATAAAAGGTGGGATTTTTTGAAAAAAGCAATCAAGTAAATCAATCAATCAATGCATCCCGTGCATTTAACAAAATGACCTGCGATCCAGGAACTTTTACACAGTCATAAATAGATTTATTTTGAAGGTGACCTTAAGATTCCTACTTAGCTTAGCTGCAAAAGATTAATGCAGCCACCATCCCTCTCTAAAATAGAGAGCAATTCAAAATACACCGTACAAAGGAACAAAATAAACATTTTTAGAAGGTTGAGAGCAACTAGGGTTAGCCATAAGTGAAGGTAAGCATTTTGGCTGCTAGATAGAAAGCAATCCAAACATAATGTCTTACGATAATGGTCCCCTTGAGTAAGATATTGCATAAATTGGCCATCTGCTCAAAGGAGTTTCTGCCTTTCTGTCTTGTTTCTGGCCTGGGGAACAGAGGGTAAGTGCCCCACAATAGTTTTTCTACATCTCTTTCTTCTATTTTTGCCCTTCCTTTTAGCTGCATCCTGACAGGACTTTCTCAGGACAAATTTCTAAAGCTGAAATTAGCTAGGAGTTACAACTCTAAAAAATACTCGAGATGCTCTTCAGTAAGTGTAGCAAAGTCTTTATTCATGTGGGCACTCAAGAGCCAAAATTCTTATTTCATCATCATTATTTTTTACTTATTAAATTTGTTTAATTTACAAGGCAATTCTTCTAAATAAATTGAATTGAATTGAAATGATATATATCGCAATAAAGGCAAATGTTTGGCGTAGTGGTTAGGCACCACCCTGAAAACTAGACCATGCAGCACTACCGCAAAATAAATTCATAGAAAGACAAAGAAAAGAACCACATGGAACAATCTATTTGCAAGCAGAAGCAATATGATAAAAATGAAAAGAGTTAATTACAATATTTCAAACAGGAACATAAGGATATACTACCTTTTTTTTATCAAGGATCCTTGTTCTCTAAGAGCTTTAAAACCACAGTACCATACAGTAATCTGAAGGTTTTCTGTTTACTATTTGATTTGTTCTGCTGTAGTTTTGGTTGTACTAGTTTCTGAAGCCTTGTGCAAAAGCGCCAAAGGAAACCGAAAACCCCTGCTCTAATCTTACCATGACTCAGTTCAAGCATAGCACTAAGCTGTGGTTTGTTTTTGAAACCTGATTTACTGACATCAACCACAGTTAGCTAAGTTCATACAAAGATGCAAATTATAAACCACGGTTTACAAACCACAGTGCTTGAGTTCACAGAATATACTTTGACCAAAAACCAAGCAAGCCATCCTGGTGGCTTAGCATAATGAGTGAACCCAGTCACGACCTTCTGACTGTTTCATATTTGATATGCAGGAACACAACACCACACAAAACAGCCTGGGACTCTTTGCCTCTCATCCAATATCCAAATATTCACTGCAGACATTTTAGGCTCATGAGTTCTGGGTTTTAGAGTGTATTGTGAGAGATGCACAATAAGTAAACACCTCAGCTTTGGATATCCGGTGTGGGAATAATCTCTTTTTTGATCAATAGGGACAATAGGATTAGAACTGAAGTATAAATGGAGTTGGATTTACACCATTAGAATCTAGACCGGCGTTTCTTAATCTTGGCAACCTGAAGATGTGTAGACTTCAGCTCTAGAATTTATTGGATACATTAAGGATTCAAACCATCAGAATCTAGATTGGCGTTTCTCAACCATGGCTGGCTGGGAAATTTTGGGATCCAACATCCATACATTTTTAAGTTGCCAAGGGTGAGAAACACTGATCTCTAGACAACGTAAAAATACCTATAATACATTTGTGAAATGATGGAGAGCTTCTGATAGCAGGAAGGTATATGATCCAGCCAGGATCCAGCGAAGTGGAGATCCATCTGTTGTATGATGAGTATACTGAAGGGAGAACTTTCAGTCTGGAAAAAAAAATCCTTTGTAGTTGCAGTTTGGTAGATTAAGTTTTATAGGAATAAAGTTTTTTTGAGACTCCCACATATAAAGTGATGGCAGGAGACTGAAAAAATAACAAACGGAGATGGAGAGTTTGATTCATTTTAAGTAATTTTAAAAGGCAGCATTATCTCACCTCAGGAATATCAATGACAAAGCCCCATTTTTCCTCCTAATGTAGAATTAGCTGAAATGTTTTTAATATACAAAAAAACATACAAATTTTTGGTTGGTTAGTGAACCAAAGTTAACAGAGAAAAAGTATATAAACTAGATTGCATGGCATGCCCACTGCTATTAGAATTGGGGAAGGGTTTACTGGAAAAACCTGTCAATATACATGCTTCGGTAGGCCTGGAATTTTTCCGGCTACCCAAGCTTCAGGATTCAGAAATACCATCATGCATAAAGGTCTATATTACTACAGAGAAGCTGCAAGATAGATAGATATACAGGGAATATTTTTTTTGAAATGTTAAAGAAAACATAAAAAATTAATCCAATCAAATATAAAGCAAAGAAGAAAGAAAAGAAAAGAAAAAAAAATGTTTTAAGAAAAATGTTCATTTCCATTCCTTGGATTTTTGCTGAGAGTCATCACTTTGAAATCATCCTTGGCTGAGTTTTGTCCTTGAAAAGACAAGAAAGATGGAGATTGATTAAACTGCTAGGGGAAAAAAAAAGACTGATTTTCATCATTCACACACCCAATTGAATTAAGGCAGGGTGGTGCATGCCTTCCTGTCATAATTACAGGGTTGGCCCTATCATTAAATGAGGTGTGGCAATTGCCTCAGGCCACAAACTCTGGTGTTTTTTAAAGGCAGCAAATAGTTAATTATTTAATGCAAGCATTGTTTTTATGCAGTTGTTATGGTATTCAAAGCTATGGATAAAGAAAGGTACTTGTGGGATTCGTGTGTTTTATTAAATATGCCAGAATTATTTATCTGATTCTCAATATTATGCAGTTTGATGAAAATTCACTTCAGTTTATGCACAGAATATCTTGTGTTCACCAGGGCTAGTTAGACTGAAAATAATTTTTTAAGTATCAGTATCTTTGGGTTGTGGTGGCGCAGTGTTTAGAATGCAGTATTGCAGGCTAATTCTGCCTACTGCCAGGAGTTTGATTCTCATTGACTCATCCTTCCGAGGTTGGTAAAATGAGGACCCAGATTATTTGGGGCAATATGCTGTCTCTGTAAACCACTTATAGAGGGCTATAAAGCAATGTGAAGTGGTATATAAGACTAAGTGACGTTACTATTGCTATCTGACAAGCACCTATTTGGATTTGGGGTTAACTTAACAAAATAAACTATTGAATTGGTGGTAAAAACCTTGATAGAAAAACAATTCTGATTTTGGAATTAGTATCATATTTCCAAACAAATCAAGAATTCATAGCAGCACTGTTCCGTAATCTTTTCAGCTTTTTTCCCCATGCTTTCTGGGGAATTCTGGGAATTGAAGTCCATACATCTTAAAGTTGCCAGGGATGAGAAACACTGATGTAAATACAGAAACAATGAAAATCCTCATAGAACCAATCTTGCCTACTGAGTGTTAATATTTACCTGAATTACTTAGGATGAAGTATTACAGCCACTCAAGTCACAATTTACAAATTAGAACTACAGTATCCTTGACATTAGTGAAACATAAATCTAAAATATAGGTAGTCCTCGAGTTACAACTGTTCATTTAGTGACCTTTCAAAGTTATAATGGTATCGAAAACGGTGGTTAAGAGTGAAGTACCGCAGGCTAATTCTGCCGACTGCCAGGAGTTCAATTCTCACCAGCTCAAGTTGACTCAGCCTTCCATCCTTCCAAGGTCGATAAAATGAGGACCTAGACCAGGGGTGGGCAACTACGCCCGCGGGCCACATCCGGCCCGTTAGTCTTTTTAATCGCCCGCCAAGATTGGTACAGAATTAAGGTTTGATGTGAATGATTGAATGATTGCATTCATTTGATTTTGACTTGTAATGACAGGCATTTCGACACCAGGTAGCGCATTAGGCGCAGTGACTTGATTTTGCGGAGATTTTGCAGTTTTTTATATGTATCGTATCTTGTGCTGACCCGACCCGTCTGTCAAATTTTAAAAGTCAATGAGGCCCCCGAGCCAAAAAGTTTGCCCACCCCTGACCTAGACGGTTAGGGGACAATATGCTGACTCTATAAACCGCTTAGAAAGGGCTGGAAAGCACCGTGAAGTGGTATATGGGTCTAAGTGCTATTGCTATCCCCACAGTCATGTGGGAATAGTCAGACGGTCAGACACTTGGCCACTGATTCCTATTTATAATGGTTGCAGTGTTCTGGGGTCATGTGATCATTTTTTGCAACCTTCTGACAAGCAAAGTCAACAGGGAAACCAGATTCACTTAACAACTGTGGCAAGAAAGGTTGTAAAATGGGGCAAGACTCACTTAACAATGGTCTCGCTTAGCAACAGAAATTTTGGGTTCAATTGTGGTCGTAAGTCAAGGACTACTTATACATTTCACAACTCCATACAGGTAGTCCTCGACTTAATGACCACAATTGAGTCTACAATTTATGTTGTTGTTAAGTGAAACCCTTGTTAAATGAATTTTGCCCCATTTTACGACTTTTCTTGTTAAGTGAGTCACTGCAGTTGTTAAGTTATCAAGTGAATCTGGCTTCCCCATTGACTTTGCTGGTCAGAAGGTGGCAAAAGGTGATCACATGACCTTGTGACACAGCAACATTCATAAAAATCTGAATTTGGATGACATGATCACAGGGACGCTGCAAAGGTCGTAACAGTGAAAAACGGTCCCAAGTCACATTTTTCAGTGCCATTGTAACTTCGAATGGTGACTAACGAACTGTTGTAAGTCGAGGACTACCTGTATTAGCTCGTCATTAAACCTGTGCTATTTCACGATTAAGCATAGTCTTAAGCCCAGATAAGATTATAAAAATGGGATATGAAAATACATGGCCCTCGTTTTTATGCCCACCACTAATGATAAAATCTCATGGCCAAACAGTTTCTACAAACAGCAGACAAATCCACATTGGGTGGACAAAACGTGACAATGACTTAAGGATCTTAAGATCCATTCTCCAGTTATAAAATTGGACTGGAGCAGACGTGGTATTCAGCAGGTTCTGACCAGTTCTGGAGAACCGGTAGTGGAAATTTTGAGTAGTTCAGAGAACTGGCAAATTCCACCTCTGACTGGCTCCGCCCACATCTATCCTCTGCCTCCCGAGTCCCAGCTGATCGGCTGGGTCTTCTTTTGTTGCCCTGCATAGGAGAATGGAGCTGGAAAGCAGGTTAGTGGGGTGGGGGAGGGAATGGGGATTCTGCAGTAATCTTTCCTCTGGAATGGGGTGGGAATGTAGATTTTACAGTATCCTTCCACAGCCACACCTACCGAACCAGTAGTAAAAAATTTTGAATCCCACCACTGGACTGGAGGCAGGGTGAGCAGCTCTCGAAGCCCAGACACCAGACCCCTTACCTGCCTCTCTCCTTTGTGCCCACTTCTTGAGTAACGCCATCATTGACTTGACTCTATGGAGTTGAGTTATTATATCCCAGCTGCAAAAACCTGGAGGACAATTAGACAGACACAAAGAGACACAGAAAATGCCTTACTAGCAACTGATGGTGTTACCTAGTTTGAGTAATGAAACGTCCGCAAGAAAACAGCCAAAATCAGGGAGTGCCAAGGACCTCTCATTTCAAGCCAGAGCTACAAATATTTTCCTTTATTAGCATATAAAAGGTAAATGAAGCAGTGGCCTTGAATTCTTCAGCATTATCCAAACTTCACCAGCTATGAACATTATCGTAATTTCACAAGAGACGTAGATTAATATCTCCTGTCCTTGGCTAACTTTCACCAGAGAAACAAAAATAGTTTCATGCACACTCCTCAAACTTGTCACTTTTGTCTCAAATGTCTTTGCAGTTGGAACTCTTTCCACGAACTTGTCAAAACTTACCCAACTGGAATATACAATAATTTGTTAATGTCCATAATCATCTGGAAGAACAAACCTTAAACTACCTAAGTGCCAAAAGAAGACAGATAAGGCTATAAATTTATTTTGCCGGACCAGAAAAAACAAACAGAGCTTTTTGCTGAAGGATGTCAAGTTAACTAAATGCAACTGTGGGTTTTGAAACATCAGTTCACACTTCATTTCTCTCCACATGTTGACCCATTTGAGAATTCTTCTGTTGCCTTTGAAATTGTCCAATAGTAAATTATTTCATGTAGACACAGCATAAATGGTGACAAGATAAGGAATAATATACAGCTTCTGACAGACCTGCTGTTAACACGTTAAAATAGGATAACCAAATGAGGATGGCTAGGACCAAACGCAGATGTCCTGGCATTTTAAGGTGTTAAAGGAAAAACACATGAACAGCAACTCCAAATCAAACCAGTTATTGATTTATGCAACTCTTAAGTGGAATTTTTCAGAAAATTTCAAGAAGATTCAGGTCAAAGCTTCACAAGGGAGATATTTTCCCCCAAAGCAGTCAGGGTCAAATGTGACATTCAAAATTTTATATAGGCACATCACAAGCAACTCTATATGCAATGAAATTTATTTTCAGGAAAACCTTTACAGTAATTGCAAGCGTTTGATTTGGTTTCCTCCTTAATCAAACAGCAAAACCGGTCAATATTTTTCAGCCTAACCAACACACACAGCAGTTGTATGAATAAAATGTAGGGAGATTCAGACACTGTCTTGAACTCCTACAAGATACAAGTGTACAGTAATACATATTACTCCTCCCCTCAAAACGACCCTATAGTGCACTGCACACCAGAACAACTAGACACAAGAACAGTTTTTCCCCCGAAAGCCATCACTCTGCTAAAACAAATAATTTCCTCAACACTGTCAAACTATTTACAAAGTCTGCACTACTATTGCTATTAATCTTCTCATCACTCCTTATCACCTATCCGCTCCCACTTGTGACTGTACGACTAACTTGGTCGCTTGTAAACTTACAATCTATATTGACTGTTTCCTAGTATGATTTGATTGCTTATTGTATCCTATGACTATTATTAAGTGTTGTACCTGTGGTAATATAATCTATTGATCATTTTATCATTTTCTGTAAGGCCTTTGAATAACTAGCAGTAAGTCTAGGGAGATGTGGGCATTCTTGGTGGGGGTAGGAGTACCTTTGCTCATGAGTGTCTCATCCTGTTTGATTCTGCAAGTTTAGAAGGAATAGGAAAATGGGTGAAAGTTCAAGGTACACAGTTGTGCTTTCTCATGGGACTTTCCAAACTTTCCCATGAGACTTTCCGTGGCTGTATGATCTCATCCTAGCAAGGTAACATCTGGGACTTTCCAAGATTGTGTGTTCTCATGCTGGTGAGGTAATTCTGTTGAGGTCATTGTTTTCTGAATATGCATACTGTATTCTTGCTTGTGTTTTTCTCAATAAATACTGCTACCTGAGTTCACTCAGGGCTGGCATTTTCTCAAGACATTTCCCTGTGTCTCATTTTCGAATGTCAGTCCACCATAAATGGTGACCCCGACGTGATAGCTTGGAAGGCTATCGTTTCCCGCATCCTATACTCATCGTGCGGACGTCGACTGGGCCCTCATCTTCTTTGCTGGACGAAGATAGATTCTTTTCGTGAGTATGGGGAGATCTCTCGAAGGCTCAGAAAGAGCACATCAGGGAATTGAGAGGGATCATTGGGAATAGTTTTGGGTTTGGATTTGGCAGTAGGGGTTGTGCTGTAGGAAAGAAAGAAATTGAGGACTTACTACAGTATGTTTGGAAAAATATTAAGTCATATCCGGAGGGAGGTAGTATTAAAGTAGAGTCCTGGAAAAGATAGGGAAATTTTTGCACGAGGAACCTCGTGCCTTCTTCAATTTTGTTAACCTGGAGGGTGATTATGGATGCGTTAGCTACTTATGAACAACCGCTCCTAGCACCCCCTGAAGAAGGTTTGCCGCCTTACCATGCGGTACGTTTGTTGCCGCCGACGGCACCTCCAGATAAATCTGGGGGACTGTCCGGCGCTAGAAATACTTTGTCAGAGGATAAGAGTTTACCTTTAAGGGTTCAGGTGGATGCAGTTACTGCAGCTATTCAAGAAGCAAAGAATAGAGGGAATTATCAGGAGATGATTTGGTGGAGTTTGGAGTAGAAGTTCAACTTAATCCAGTAGAAATTGTCATGGATGCTGCGTTGAATCCGCAGCGGGAGTGGAAGCCTTTACCTCTCAGGATTTTGAGGGAAGTTAAGCAAGCAGCAAAAGAATATGGTGTTAGATCGCCATATACTCAGGCATTGTTAGAAGCAGTTGGTTATGGAAATAAAATGATTCCGGCTGACTGGAAAGCTCTGTTGAATATGATTTTAACTCCAGCTCAATATTTGGTGTTAGATCAGAAATGGAGACAGCTGGCAGTCCAGAGGGGAACAGCAAATGTTACCCCAGATCAGCTTTACGGAGCTGGTAATTTTACAACAGTGGAACAACAGAGAGATGGTATGCCTGAGGAAGGGTTCGTTCTTCTCCCACAATTAATTTTTCAAGCCGTAGGGGCTCTCCCTGACGGCGAAGGTGGTGAGAAGACCTTTACTAACATCAAACAAGGGAACAATGAACCCTATGAAAATTTCATTAGCAGATTGAAATTGGCTATTGAAAGACAAATTGATAATCAATTCGCCCAGAAAGAGTTGCTTTTAAGTTAGCAGTAGAACAAGCTAACACAGATTGCAGAAAGATTTTAAATCCACTTGTAGCAAGTGGAGAGCGAGAAACGCGGATTTGATTAATGCATGTAGGAAGGTAGGGAGTCAGTCTTTTAACATGGAGACTTTAGCTCTGGCTTTACAAACAGGACATGCTCAAAAGGGGAATTGTTTCAATTGTGGGAAGCCTGGACATTTTAAAGCGCAATGTCGGGCTCCTGGAGGAGGTCAAAGTCAGCAGAATAAGAGATCAATGGGACAGGGTGTTCGTCCTAAATCAGTGTGCCCAAAATGTAAGAAAGGATACCATTGGGCATATCAGATGCTCCTACAATTTTTACTGATGGAGGGAAAGTTTTTGGTGCTTGTGTTTGGAAAGATAAATCTGGAATTTGGCATACAAAAGTGACTTCAGAGCAGAAGTCTGCCCAGCAGGCAGAACTTGCTGCTGTAGTTTTGGCTTTTCAAAATTTTCACAATCAGGATTTTAATTTAATAGTGGATTCATTATATGTGTATAATTTGTTACCCTTTGTAGCAGGTTCTTATTTGTCTCCTGGAATATCACCTGATATTTTAAGATTGCTTTTGCTGTTACAAGGATGTTTGGAGCAGCGTGTGAATGTGTGTTTTGTTGCTCACATTCGTAGTCATAGTAATTTGCCTGGAATTTTATCACAAGGTAATGCCAAAGCTGACAGTGCTGTAACTTCAGTCCTCACTGTCCAGCCATGGGACAGTCATAGTTATTTTCATCAAAACGCTAAAGCATTGGCACAGCAATTCAAACTTACTACTGCAGAAGCTGCTGCCATAATTCAACAATGTCCAACTTGTTCAAAGCAGGGCACGACTATACCTATGGGAGTTAACCCCAGAGGGTTGAAACCTTCAATGATTTGGCAAATGGATGTTACTCAATATCCGCCATTTGCGCCCTGGAAGTATATACATGTGACTGTGGATACTTACTCAGGATTTTTAATGGCTACCCCTCAAAGAGGTGAGATGGTTAAACATGTCATCAATCATTGCATTAAGACTTTTTCAGTTGCTGGTACACCTAAAACTTTAAAAACTGATAATGGTGCGGCTTATCGAGCACCGGTTTTGATCAGTTTTGCAAACAATGGTCTGTGGAACATAAATTTGGGATTCCATACAATTCTACTGGGCAAGCTATTGTAGAACGTCATAATGCCACGCTCAAGACCATGTTGACAAAATTAAATAAAACAGGAGGGAAGCTCCTGGGGCTTCGCGATTCAAGATCAATTAAATCTAGCTTTATATACTTTAAATTTTTTAAATTTGTCTGGTAACCCCCTGCAGCGCGGCCAGCAGGCATTTTCTTCTCCTTCTACAGATGCGGTGAGACCTCGGGTGTTGGTGCGGTTCCTTCCGGATCCGGCATGGGTTCCTGCTGAGCTGATAACGTGGGGACGTGGTTATGCAGCAGTTGAACATCTTGGTCAAATTCGTTGGGTTCCTGGTCGGTGTGTTCGGCCTGATCATTCGCAGGCACCCGTGAAGGAAGTTTCGGAGGAGCAAGATGGTGTACCTGTGGTTCCTGATTCTCTTGATGCCGATGGCTCGGACGCGGCGCTGTGAAGACTGGGAAAAGATGACTGCTTACCTGAGATTACCAACTTGTATGCAGCAGGTTTCTTTGGGGAACCGGACTAAATTAATCTGCATACAGCGGTATCCTTTGGTTTTTCCAGCATATTGGTCCTGGCATAAGGATCAAGACATTCTTTACTCGGGACCTGATAAGGATATTATATCTTCAGCCTGTGCAACAACTCTGATCCTGTTTAATGTTTCTGTTTCAGACTATGGACAATATCGGTGTCAATTGGAGTTACCCAAGTTACATTATACAGACTCTCTTTCCACTCGTCTTATGCCTCCACGAACTTCGATACGGAGGCAAAGAGATGTTATTATCTCAAAAACTAGAGATCTTGGTGATAATTTATGGAAAGAAAATTCCTATATCAAAGATATCCGGATTGCGGCCAAGGGTTTTAATGTTACTAATTGTTGGCTTTGCATGCATGTGCCAGGAACTGGGGAGGGTGGTGTATTGTTGCATGCTATTCCTTTGGATGAGTCTAAAAGTCAGAATTTGAGCACATATAACAATTTTGTTTATTGGAATCCTGATCAAACAAAGAAAAATCAGACTTTGTATATGGCTAAGGTGACCTTTACCACGACAGCTTCGGTTTGTTACTATCGCCTCCAGTTGCAAACTCTATTGAGTTAGGTAATAGTACCCTTTGTAAAACGGTAGTGCTTATGGAAGGAGGCTGTATGGAGTGTGCTGCTATTACTAAAGGGAAGAGGCAAGGAACATTTCTGTTCCAGGCTGTGTCAATAATTCAAGAACATCCAGTTCGTTGTCTAAGGCTCTGTCCATCGCCGATGACTGCTGTGTTAATAGAACAACTACTAAAATGAAGGGGATTACACACGGGCATATGTTCTTTGTAATTGGATGTGGTTGATGTGGAAGTGGGAAAGTCAGGCTGCGGCCAATACAAATCTGAGAAATGTGGTCTATTTTCCCTTCCTGATGGTCTATGGCTGCTGTGTGGAGACACGGCTTATCAGCAATGGCCAAAAAATTGGACAGGGGTTTGTACAGTGGGTATGGTAGTTCCTGTTATCTATAAGCTGGATTCACTTCCTTCAGATACTCGGATCCGAAATCGTCGGGAATTGGATTCAGGTCTAACCAGGAGGTAATCTATGGACACAAATTTCTCGAGGTCTCATCCCGCCTTTGGGAATTGCTATGAACTATAGGGATATTCATATTTTAAATAATTTTACTGTTGCTATGTTTAATGATACTATAAAGAATATTAAGATGATTAATGTAGAAATGTCTGAAATTCGTAAAGTTACTTTGCAAAATCGATATGCTTTAGATATTATGTTAGCTGCTCAAGGAGGAGTTTGTGCTTTAATTCATTCGCATTGTTGTGTTTTTATACATAATTATGAGCCAAACATTACAAAGACTGTTCAGGACATGGAAGATCGTATTGCTCAGCATCAATCTGGAGCCGATGGGTTTAATGCATCATTCTGGGACAGTCTGTGGTCCTGGCTTCCTGATGGATCATGGTTTCGCTCCTTATTGCAAGGGGTTGTTATTATTATTGCTATATGTATCTTATTATGTTGTTTTATTCAATGTATTCCTAATCTATTACAAATGTGTACCTCAGTTTTCCGGCGTGTGGGATCAGGTCATGAGGGAACTGTGTACTATGCCACTAAAACACCCCTATCTTTGAATAAATAAAAAAGGAGGGAATGTGGTAATATAATCTATTGATCATTTTATCATTTTCTGTAAGGCCTTTGAATAACTAGCAGTAAGTCTAGGGAGATGTGGGCATTCTTGGTGGGGTAGGAGTACCTTTGCTCATGAGTGTCTCATCCTGTTTGATTCTGCAAGTTTAGAAGGAATAGGAAAATGGGTGAAAGTTCAAGGTACACAGTTGTGCTTTCTCATGGGACTTTCCAAACTTTCCCATGAGACTTTCCGTGGCTGTATGATCTCATCCTAGCAAGGTAACATCTGGGACTTTCCAAGATTGTGTGTTCTCATGCTGGTGAGGTAATTCTGTTGAGGTCATTGTTTTCTGAATATGCATACTGTATTCTTGCTTGTGTTTTTTCTCAATAAATACTGCTACCTGAGTTCACTCAGGGCTGGCATTTTCTCAAGACATTTCCCTGTGTCTCATTTTCGAATGTCAGTCCACCATAGTACCTTATGATTCTTTACAAATGTATCTTTTCTTTTATGTATACTGAGAGCATTTGCACCAAGACAAATTCCTTGTTTGTCCAATCACACTTGACCAATAAAAAGAATTCTAATTCTAATTCAGTTTCAGCATCAACACTGGCACCCTCATCTACTGGCTGTATTCACCCAAGACGCTTAGTTGGTTTAGTAAAAACCAACAGATGCATTTGCAAGCCTGCCATCTGAAAGATGTAAGGCTGAGTCAACCTTGAGCATCATCAGGATTGAACTCCAGGCTGTAGGCAGAGTTTGCCTGCAATACTGCATTCTAACCATTGCACCGTCAAGGGTCCAAGGACATGGTGATGGTGGCAGAGCCAATGATGTCACTTCAGTATGATTGCCCAATTACTAAAACACAGGAATGCATTCATCACAATGAGCATTTCACAATATATAACCATATCTGGAAAATGAGCCTGTTACTATGGAAGTTCCTTAAATGAACTTAAGTAAGTTCCTTTAAATAAGTAACTTATTTAAATAAGGGAAACTTACATTTAAGTTCCTTTCAAATTATTTATCTAGTCAATATTCCTGTGAAACTATACAGCACAAGCTGCAAATAACCCAGGCCAATTTTTATGAAATAAAGCAACAGCTTTAGAGCTCTTATTTTCTCATATTTTTCACCAAGACCCAATTTAATTATACTTGGCAAGAATGTTTTTTAAAAGTATCTGGAGTGTGTGATGCTTGAATAATATTCCTCGGTTAATTTAATAGAGGCTTAAACTAAGTTTATTTATGTATTCTAAAATAAGTATTTTATTTTCTTGCCAATATATATGCAGTCCTAGAGAAGACGTTTCAATTATAAACAGTTTCAATTAAATAGAACTGAATCAGACAAAGTGATCTAAGGACAGATTGTTACGAGAAAATATTTCAATAAAGCTGCAATGTTCATACTGGATTCACCTATCAAATCATTCCAAAATGTAGTTTGGTTGGTTTTGGTTTAGCATATTGTGTGAACCCAGTTGTTCCCTTTTTTTTCATGTTACTATGATATAATGGTTTATTCAGTAAAGCATGGTTAATTACACCATGGTTTAGCATGTGTGAACACATTGAGTTCATAACAACACACTAGACCAGGGGTGTCAAACTCAATTTTATTGAGGGCCACATCAGGGTTGTGTTTGACTTCAGGGGGCTGGGGTGGGTGTGGCCAGCATGACATGTTGGGAAAGGTCTGCCAGAAAAAACGGGTTCCAGAGCTCAATTTTTGGCTGCAGTGACCTCCTGCAATCCTCTGCCAGTGAAAACAGAGCTTGGGGGGGTATACATGGCCCTCACAAGCTCCCTTTTCAGCTGGGACAGCCTCTTGCAACCCTCTGCCAGCAAAAACTGAGCTCAAGAGGGCCACATGCGGCCCTCACAAGCTCCATTTTTGCTAGCAGAGGCACCACAGATCGGTCCTTCATTGTTTCCAGGGCGGCCCTGCGGACCAGATCTAAGCAACCCATGGGCTGAATTCAGCCCCCGGGCCTTGAGTTTGACATTCCTGCACTAGACCATGAAATGATTTGTTTGGATTAGGCATAGTTTGTTGCGTGAATCATGGCTAATAGTCTTAATATGATGTGTGTAGAGCTAGATTAGTGAATTAGATTAGGCATGCACCCACCATTGATATCCTACTTCTCAAAAAGAAATTTATACCCGAGTTAGAACAGAAACTGTACAGATTCACCCAAAATATAGGAGTTGAGGGAGCCATTGTAAAGAAGGAAAGAGGCACTTGTGCAGCCTACCTTGGCAAAAGTATACTTTCAGCACTTAAAAGTCGCTTTTTAATGTAAGAACAATAATCCCTTGTATTTGGGGATGTTTGTTTTCTAATGCCTCTCCCATTTTAAAACATCTGTCTGTTCTCGGGAGCTTTGACAATTTCTCTAGTGGATGTTTATATTTCAGCTCCACTGCTGAACAGGTTTAAGATTTAAGCAGCCACAATTATGCTTTGAGGCCAACAGCGCAATGAAGATAAATGGGAGAAGTTTATTTCTCTTTGGGACTCATTTGGTGCTCCACACCTGAAACCTGTGACAGGCAGAAAGACAAACTTTTCCCCTTAATAGCCGTCTTTCAGATTAAAAGAAGTTTTAAGAAGGGAGGGGGAGGTCAATCATGTCTGAAGATCCAGAGTCCACCGAATAAAGAGGAATAACGAGAGCCATTCACTGAATTTCAAAATCTCCAAGCTTCCTGTTTTTCAACACTAATGGACTCAAAGTCTGGAGAGGCTTAAGCATCTTCGCAGAGGTGCTCTTTGTGTCATTAGTAGATGCAACAGCACTCAAGAGTAGCAACCTTAACAGTTACACCACCCCCAGGCAACCTGCTAACGTCCATTTAGGCTGTGTGTGTGTGTGTGCGTGTGTGTGTGCAAGGATTTTGCTAATGGCAATTTGTTCCATCGCTATCTGTCAGGGATGGCTTGAGTTTGTTTAAGCTCATGCTTGTGTATGAGCTGATATTATCTCGCCACCTTGTCTTCTGTCAGTTTTCCTTTCAACTGCCTTTGATTTTTACAAGCATCCAGGTCTCCCCCAGTGATGCTTGTCTTGTCTTGGCAGAATACGTCCGAGATGTGAGAGATTTAGATTTATTATTAGTGCTTGGGTTTTACTCAGATGTGGCTGCGTTGTCAGATGTTACATCTTTTCTATCCTGCTCTACGGAGTGGAGAGTTGGCCTCTGGCAGAAAGCCACTTGAAGAGACTAGAAGCATTTGAAATGTGGATTCACAGGTGGTCATTACATATAAGTTAGCTTGACAAAATCAGAAATGATGGGATAAGCTGCCTGGGAAAGCCAAGGGAGATCATCAAAACCATTAAAAAGCAAAAGTTAGAATATTTCGGACATGTGAAGTGACACCCGGAAAAATACGGCATGCTCCAAGGAAAGATTGAAGGCAAATGAAGTCCAGGCAGAAGAACATCATGGCTTCAAAATCTAAGGGACTGGTTTGGACAAAACTCAGCAGCACTTTTTTGTGTGGCTGTTGATAAAAATAGGATCGCCAACATCCGATGACAGATATGGCACAAGAAGTGGCTGCATCGTGCAAGTTGGAGTAACAGGAAGAGTGTCAATGCTTTCTTATCCCCAAAGCATGGTGAGAGACTACCCTTGTTTCTACAGTAATGTCTTCAATTTATCCTAGACCCAGGCATGAGGCAGATCGGGCCTATTATCTGCAACATATGTGTGTGTGTACACAAGTGCATTATGAATCTTCAAGTAAATCTTGAGTCCTTGACAAGATTTTTGGAACTCTTCCATCACTGCTTTCTTTTGATCACCGGGTGAGAATGACTGATCTCAAATAGCCATGACAAATTTATGTCAAAGGTAGGACTAGAACTTAGTCTCCCCATTTTTAATGTGGCAATTTGAACCATTGGACCAGACTACCTTATGTCTTTAATTTCATACCGGCTTAGAAAAAAAACAATTTCTCTTATATTTCAGCTCTGGATCGTGAAATTTAGCTATTTTCCATAATATAATGAAAACACCGAATAAAAGCAACACATTCCTGATAAACTAATGTATCATAAATCACTTCATAATCTCTACCATAATAACAAAAGCATAAAGTGACAGACAGCAGAATACCAAGCAACTTAAGTTTTACTTTGCAAAGGCTCCAACAAAAATAAGGCTTAGGAGAAACATGACAGCATTTCGGTATTTGAAGGACTGTCATGGGAAGAGAGTGCCAACTTAACTCTGCATAAGAGCTGAAGGGGAAAACAACAAGCAATGGTGGAAACTTACTGGAAGGAAGGATCCACACAAGAAAAGTTTCCCAATAAGAAAAAGAATTAATAAATGAGATAGCTTGCCCTGTAAGGATACAAATAATTTATCTCTGGAGGAATTCACGAAATCTTTGCTTCCTGCTAAGTTCAACAGCCACTTACAGAAAATGATATGAGGCCACCCTTAACAGCACAGTTCTCCAATCTTTCCAGGTTGGCTAATCAGAGCGTCCAGCAAGCACAGGCAGCTCCAATTGTGTGGGTGGTATGAACACACAAATGTCAACCACCATGTTCATCATGCAGTTGCAAACAGCTCAGTAGAGGCCATATGGTGGAGTCCTCCACCCTACAGCAAGGTTCCACACACATTTGGCAAATGCAGCCAGCCAGTTGTAGCATAAACACTCTGCACACACCCATACTGTCATCATAAATAAAACACATACACACAAGCTCATTTAGTTTCTATAACCTAGCTGCAAATATATCATATCTGATAAGGGAATTACAGTCCATAAATTAAAAACCTCCATTTTATAAAATATAAACTGCCCAAAAAACACTTATAGAAACTGAAGGAATATTTCTTGTTTAAAGGAAATCAAGCAAAATCTAACTTCTCTTGAAGTCATGGTTATCTTTGCCCACTTCACAGAACACACCAGAAAGCTACACATCACATCAGTTAGTCACATGCCAGACTCTTAGCTTGGACCAGTAAGACAAAATAAGCTTTTCTTCTATTTATATTGACACCTTCTGCTGACTTCCCAGAAGACACCAGGAGGATGCAGATCATCCAATGGTTCAGTTCTGAAGTAGTGATCTGTCTCTAACTTGAGCTGGCCACCTGACTTCAATTTATTTCCCAGAATACATCACCAATATGCAAATTAACCCAATAAATGAAATCCTAGGGCTCCTTAAACTAGCAGACATAAAGTGAAACTGGATTTACCTCATAGTTTCTTGTCAGACCTGACTGGCAACTAGTCCTAGAATACAGAACTGGATATACTCACCCTAATAGCGTATATACCTGTAACTCTTTGTTCTATTGTGGAAAAGACTCACAAACTTCTTTTCAGGTTTATTAAAAAATATTAGTGAAATATCTTTTGTTGCTTTGCCCTTTCATTGTAATCTTTAACTGACTTGTAAGAAAAAGTGTATCCCTCACATGAACCACCAGTAACCATGTGACCTTTAATGGCAACAAATGTATAATGGTGTTCGATTATGCATTGAAAGGAAGAAGGTATTTTAATTAGTTCTAATTAAAATATTTTAATTAGAAGAACTACATAGTTCTATTTTCATACTTTTTTTTAAAAAAAAATCAACTTTTACTATTTTTCCATTCACCTGCAAATTATTCTCTCCCAAAGACTTAATTGTACCTTAGATAGCCAGAAAAATTGTAAAAGTCTAGGTATAGTTTTAAAAGGGGTGGGGGGAATTACTTTGGTCTGGAAAGAACCTAACTCAAACAATTTCTGCTGTAGTTTGGACCTGTAAATTTCTTCTGTTCCCCATATTATTTCTGTAGTTTAATGTTACTAAAGGGGAAGTGAAGAATTTACTACAGCAGATGCTGGAAAGTGAAATGAGAAAGTAGACAGCCGGCTGCAGCAACACAATTTTTGATTTTCTCATCTTACAAAACACTCATTTCCATAAATGTTTCAACCTTATACATTCTTGTAAAAAAAACAAAAAACCATTAAGAACTTATTCCTGCATGGAAATCTTGAAAAGACTTTTTGTATTCATTTGAGAAATTTAAGCAACAAAATAATGTAACAAAAATCTTCTGCAATTCAATAATATGAAGCCAAATCAGCTTGTTATTTATCTGTATTTACTTCCTTTGTTCCTGTTTATGTTCATACTTATACTTGTCATCTTGTACATGTTTGACAAACGAACAAATAAATATCTGCTTGCAATATTACAGATAAGTGCTTTTCAAATGGTAACAATAGGTATACCCAAGACCCAACTTTCTTATCTGTCAGCAGTTGTCCATAATCATTTAAATTATCTCAAAAATCTATGAGTAAATGGACATCTTGAGGTGAATTTCTCTGGTAATCACTTCCCACACTACACTAAGGATATGCAAATTATTTCATAACTTAGATTCTGGTTAGATGAACTCCAATACTCTACTATTTGGGATGACTTGTTTGCTTCCCAGAAAACATCAAGTCTATGCAAATTAACTATTTGAATTATATATCCATCTTTAACATACATTTTTGTGAGTGCCCCAAATCGAAACCTTGCCTTTTCTATAGCTTGGAAATTAACAAATCAATTCTTGGACTAATTGTTTCAGATCAATATTTCTTTCAATTTTCAAATAAATTTAGTAAACTATAACTTAAAATAAAATATCATAGACATTATAAGCTGAACAACAAACATACGCTATCTATTCTTCCACTGAAGTACAGTAATAATAATAATGAAGGTTCTGGTTTCAAATAAAAGTCAATTCAAAATTACGTTTATTTGGCTAAGGACGTTATTAGCATTAAGGCTGTGGTGCTAGAAAATTGAATGGTTTTTTCTTCCCACAGAACATTTTTTGGAGTCAAGAAGCTTCTAAAATTAAAATTATGATGGATGGTCCAGTTCCAAGTTTCTTATTTTTAGGTTTTTTGAAGTGTTTTCTTTGTAATATGCAAAAAAAAGGCAAGAGTTCATAAGAAACATACAATTTTTAAGCCACTGGAAGCCAAATGGTTTATAAACTTCTTCACCTGAAGCAAAATTATATGTGGTCTGAAATGCCAGTGGGGACTTTCTCCTCATTTTCCAAAATGGTTGTTGCCTATCTGAATAGCTATAATCTATTATTATTATTACTACAGTAAAGTCGTTTCCGAACAAGCACTGAAAAAAATCCAACCAGACTAAATTCTTCAAATGTGTGACAGAGAATAAGGACCGCTACAAAAGACAACTTATCTGAATCAGAGAAAATAAATGTATTTTTAATAAATAAACCCCAAGCGCTATCTGCCACTAAATTTAATGCCCTTTGGATATGATCACCAATCATCTCTTCTAATGTCCTGCTAATGTTGGTTTATGATGATGCTTCCAAAAGCCAATGTTAGATCCGACTTTTACCATAAAATCCATTTGACATGATTCTTGTGGATGGCTTTGACAGGTTTCATCCATAGGCAGCTTTTAAGGCCCCTATGCGTTTAGCATCACAAGCTACTTCCTTTGGAAAGCTGAAATGACTCCGACAAGGATCCTCAAGAATTTGCATGCTGCCAAGTTTCCTTGGCATCCCCTGCCACCCCCCCCACCCCAGTCTCTTTTATCTCCCTGGGTAAAGCTTCCCGTAGCATTCAAGCCTCAAACCAGCAGCTATTCCTCCATTCCTGGCAGGCAAAGAAGAAAGAGCTGAGGTGCTGTAAAAAAGAATACCTCAAAAGGCCAGTCTTGCTCCAGTGAAGCTTGCGAGAATCTGGAAAAGGTGAAGGTCAGGAAAGGCGCTGTTTAGAATTCTGATTGTTACAATAGGAGAACTATAAAATGATCTGGGAGGAATTACAGCTTAATTACAGGCCCCGCTGGGCAGCAGGAATGCAGGTTAATTCATTTTAAAATCCACGTGATTCCTTGGGTACTCATGACAGACAGCTGGCAACAGCTGTATAAATGTGACTCCATTGCTTACAGCCTATGCAAGCTTTGATGAGGGCAGAATAAAATGGACTTGTATGTCATCAGTTACATCTCTTGGTTTGCTTCTGGTCTCAGACAGGAACAACATGGCCAATTTTTCCATAGGTTTTGGATGTGGCTACGTAGTATAAAGGCAGCTCCTGGAAGTATTAAATAGGAGCCAGTGTGCAGTTTCAGCCAAAAAAAGCCAATGCAATCCTAAATTGCATTAACAGAGGGATACAATCAAGATCAAGTGAGGTACTAATACCACTCTATAAAACCGTAGTAAGACCACACCTAGAATACTGTATCCAGTTTTGGTCACCACCAGATGGGGGTGAGGCCAGTCAGAGCTGGTATTCTAAACTACTCAAAATTTCCGCTACCGGTTCTCCGAACTACTCAAAATTTCCACTACCGGTTCTCCGAACTACTCAAAATTTCCGCTACCGGTTCTCCGAACTACTCAAAATTTCCACTACTGGTTCTCCGAACTACTCAAAATTTCCGCTACCGGTTCTCCAGAATTGGTCAGAACCTGCTGAATACCACCTCTGCTGCTGGAACACCTTAAAGCAGGGGTTTCCAACCTTGGCAACTCCCAGAATTCTCCAGCCAGCAAAGCAAACTCCTGCCTTAGAGCAGCTGTCTTTTCCAAGGGATCATGCAGCAACGGAAGAGGGGAGAAAGCTCAGGAAAACATGGCTGCTGCTTTAAGGAGCGGCAGACAACTGCTAGAGCAGGGCTATCAAACTCCCAGCTTGCGGGCCGGATGCCTCACGTGCTGGCCACACCCACGCTCGGTTTAGCAAAGGGAGGAAAAGTTCTGATACGTCACGTGATGCAGCTGGGATGATGTGAGTTTGACGGCCCTGTGCTAGAGGCATGCTCCTCTAGACTCCAAAACGTTGTTTTTGGAGTTAAATCAGAAGCCCTCGATTTTTATATAGTTGCTGAGTAGAGCAGCACAGAAACACTGGTGACAAAAGAATATGTAAGTTATGCATGATACCATTGCTTGGTAAGCTGCATTTGCTGCCAGTTTCTTCAAGGGGCAATTCAAGGCCCTGATCGATACCTTTAAGATCCAATATAGTTCACAGCAAAGCTACTTATGGGACCATTTCTTCCCTATTGTTTCTATCTATCCTATCTGATCTAACAGGAGGAGCATGTGCAGGTAATGTTGGTCATAGACAGTTGGGACCTTCTGGAACATTATCCATCCAAGTTAGGACTCACCTACTGCTCTTTTGTAAGTCTCTTAAAACCTGGTTTTGTGCTTGAACCTGGGGTCTAGGTATATGATGGAGCCTGCTTCCTAGTATATAGATGGGGTTTTGTGAGTCTCTGGTGGTTATTTTTTGTTTTTGTTTAATTCTTCACTATTTTAGTATTGTGTGTAGCATTTTCAACTTACTTTAATGTTGTGAACCACCCCAAAGTCATGTACTTGGGCATCCATAGAAGTAGAATAGAATACAATGGCACTGGAAGGGACCTTGGAAGTCTTCAGCCCCCTGCTCAAGTAGGAGAGCCTATACCATATCAGACAAATGACTGTCCAGTCTCTTCTTAAAAGCCTCCAGTGATGGAGCCTCCACGATTTCTGAAGGCCAGCTGTTCCACTGGTTAATTGTCCTCAGTGTTAGGAAGTTTCTCCTTAATTCTGGGTTGCTTCTCTCTTTGATTAGTTTCCATCCATTATTTTTTGTCCTGCCCTCTGGTGCTTTGGAGAATAATTTGACTTCCTCTTCTTTGTGGCAGCCTCTCAAATACTGAAATACCGCTATCATGTCACTCCTAATTCTTCTTTTCTTTAGACTAGCCAAACCCAAAACCTGCAGCCGTTCTTCACATGGTTTAGTCCAGGGGGTCACCAAACTTGCAACTTTAAGACTTGTGTACTTCGACTCCCAGAAATCCTCAGCCAGCTTTGAAGACCACAAGCCTTAAAGTTGGCAAGATCTCTGGTTTAGTCTTTAAAATCAATCAATATTTAGACATGTCTGTGTACAGCAGAGGTGGTATTCAGCAGGTTCTGACCAGTTCTGGAGAACTGGTGGCGGAAATTTTGAGTAGTTTGGAGAACTGGCAAATCCCACCTCTGACTGGAGATTTTATAGTATCCTTACCCTGCCACGCCCACCAAGCCACGCCCACAGAACCGGTAGTAAAAAAAATTGAATCCCACTACTGGTGTACAGATATTAACATAGCATGCAATCATCTATGGAGATTCTCAGTCATCCAGATCATGGTTGTCCTAAAGATGCTTTTTCAAAAGACAACTGGATTTTGTTTTTCCTTGAAGAAGTTTCGCTTCTCATCCAAGAAGCTTCTTCAGTTCAAGTGAACTCCATGACTCTCAGAGAGAGTGGTAATGACCAGATGACTGCAAGGAATATCAGTCCAACCATCCTCCACCATTCAGTCTGAAATGAAGAAGCTTCTTGGATAAGAAGCGAAACACCTTCAAGGAAAAACAAAGTTTTTAGGAGTTTTAAAACAAAGTTTTAGAAGCTACTGGAAGTACCTTTTTAAAACAGCTATTCTTTCTATATCATGAGTAAAGGGTGACATGTCATTTGAGCACTGTCTTTGGCACAATCCAATTACCCAAATCATTACCATCATGCAGCTTGATTGCTGTCTTCTTCAGGATTTTAAGTCTTGAGTCTTAAAGTCTTAAGACTTGTAAATCTACATGACTGCTATCTTGGCTGCAGTATTTTATCTATCCAGAAGCTTCTGCTGTAGCAAATCCCTAAGTATGAAATTAAGTGTCTGGAGAAGAGCTTTGTATTGCCAAGTCTTGTGTAATGTTCGATTATTATTTTTTTGTCAGCCAGGTGTGAAAAGGCCTGCAGTACATGCCATCTGGCAGATTTGGAGTAGTTAACTCTTCTAGACTTCATAACATTTTGATTATCACTTTATATTTTTTCTAATGCTGATATACTAGCAGCTGGAAGAGTAAATAGGTTCTATTAACAACAACAACACTGTTTTCTAAAGGCAGTTACTTGATTCTGGGAGATCTCATTCTGCCTATTTATATATTCAAATATGTCCTCAAGTTCAATTTCTTGCATAATAACCAGTTATAAAAAATGCTCTAATATATTGATTTCCATGAGGTTTGAGATGTATGCTTGCTTTAAAGATTGATTAGATATGTAAGGTGGGGATATTTTATGTAATTGAGAAATGGACAAAGCAAATTTCATTTATTTATTCATATATTTATTCTATAGATTTCTAAGCTGCTTAGAGTTGTCTTGAGCACAAAGATGGGCAGCAAATAAATGTAATAATAATATTAAGCAACTTTATCTGATCAATCGCAAAACACAGTTTACCCAGATCAGTTTACTTCCTGTGATGATGCATTTAACACCATCAAACATCAACATTGCTTATCCCATTGCTTATTCTTGGGAAGGACTTGATAGGTGGATAAAAATGCCAGATCCAATTTGAATATCTGGCTGACTGTGTGACCAATCATCATCATCATCATCCCCACCCCACCAATTTCAATTAATGAGGGGTACAAGTGAAAACAACCATGGTATCCAAAACAAACAGGAAATTAAAATATTGGAGAGGAACAAAGATATCCCATAGCAAACCAAAGTACAATCTGGATGGATGCATTCCACCTATCCCAAAGTGTGTGTGTGTGTGTGTGTTTCAAGGTTAAGGTTGGTTTTTTTAAAAAAATTGCAGGATTAGGCTAGGTCAAACTTGCAGGGGATGATATTCCAGAGTGCAGGCACTGCATTGTTATAAGTTAATAAGCGATGAGTAATTTGGGGATACATTTGGGGTTTCAGTTCAATCCATTCTAAAATTTACACCTCTAGAGTCAGGTATGAGGGTTCCAAAATATTTAAAAAGCTGCCATATTGTTTTTTCAACAGACGATTTTGCCTGTCTCTTCATCTCTAACCCATTGTAAAAAAAAAAAAAAAAAAAAAAGGGATGTGGTGGCTCAGTGGCTAAGACACTGATCAGAAAGGTCAGCGGTTCGAATCCCTAGCGCCACGTAATGGAGTGAGCTCCCGTTATATGTCCCAGCTTCTGCCAACCTAGTAGTTTGAAAGCATGTAAAAATGCAAGTAGAAAAATTGGGACCACTTTGGTGGGAAGGTAACAGTGTTCCATGTGCCTTCAGCGTTTAGTCATGCCATCCACATGACCACGGAGACGTCTTCAGACAGCGCTGGCTCTTTGGCTTTGTAACAGACATGAGCACTGCCCGCTAGAGCCAGAAACAACTAGCACGTGTGTGTGAGGGGAACCTTCACCTTTACTAAGTAACTCAAGGCAGTGAACACACCTAATACAGGTAGTCTTTCACTATCAACCATTCATTTAGGGACTGTTTGAAGTCACAATGGCACTGAAAAAGTAACTTATGACTGGGTTTCATGTTTACGACTGTTGCAGCCATGGTCACGTGCTCAAAATTTGGGCGCTTGTCCACTGGCATGTATTTATGACGGTTGCACTGCCCTGGATCATGCGATCACCATTTGTAATCTGGCTTCCCACAAGCAGTCAAAGAAGGAAGCCAGATTTGCTTAATGACCACAGGACTCACATAACAACTGCTGTGGTTTGCTTAACAAGTGTGACAAAAAGGGTAGTAAAATGGGGCAAAACTGACCGAACCGCTGCCTTGCTTAGTCACAGAAATTTTGGGCGTATTGTGGTTGTTTGTCAAGGACTATTTGTACTGTTTCATCCTCCTATTTTCCTATGAGGTGGGCTGGTCTGAGAGAGAAAATGAATGACTGGCCAAAAGTCACCCAGCTGGTTTTCATCCCTAAGGCGAAACTAGAACTCAGTCTCCTGGTTTGCAGCCCGGTGCCTTAACTCCTACACCAAACTGGCTCTTATAAATATTGCCTGGTTTGGATTGGTTTTTTTTAAGGTATCAGAAGTTTAAAGTAGAATCAGAAGAGCAACCAGGATGATTAGGGGACTGGAAGCTAAAACATACAATGAACGGGGAACTGGGCTTGGCTAGTCTAGTAAAGAGAAGGACCAGGGGAGACATGATAGCGGTCTTCCAATATTTGAGGAGCTGCCACAGGGAGGAAGTGGTCCAGCTATTTTCTAAGGCGCCTGTAGGCCAAACAAGGAGTAATAGATGGAAACTGAACAAGGAGAGATTTAACCTGGAAATAAGGAGAAACTTTCTGACAGTGAGAACAATCAACCAATGGAGCAGTTTGCCCTCGGAAGTTGTGGGAGCGCCATCACTTGAGACTTTCAAGAAGAGATTGGATTGCCATTTGTCAGAAATGGTGTAGAGTCTCCCGCTTGGGTGGGGGTTTGGACTGGATGACCTACAAGGTCCCTTCCAACTCTGATTATCTGTTATCTGTTTAAGATACAGGTAGTCCTCCACTTACAACCACCATTGACCCCCCCAATTTCTGATGTTGAGTAAGACATTGGTTAAGTGAGTTTTGCCCCATTTTATGAATGTTCTTGCCTTAGTTGTTAAGTGATTCACTGCAGTTGTTAAGTTAGCAACCCGGTTGTTATGCGAATCTGGCTTTCCTATTATTGTCTTTGCCTGTCAGAAGGTCACAAAAGGGGATCACGAGAGTCAGCAACGGTCATAAATATGAACCAGTTTGCCAAGGATCTGAATTTTGATCACGGGATCCTGTGGATGCTGCAAAGGTCATACATGTGAAAAACGGTCATAAGTCACTTTTCTCAGTGCTGTTGTAACTCTGAACGGTCACTACATGAACCGTGGTAAGCCGAGGACTGCCTGTAGTTGGAGCAAAGTGTAACCACGCATTTCCAAGTTGCTGTACTCCAGATGTTTCCCATCCTGGGTTTGAATAGGCAGGCACTACCAGATGTGGTCCACTGGGAAAGGAGAGCTGTCTTGAGCCTGAAGTGGACAGCTGTGGTGGTGAAGTCATTGGCACAAGCCAGGGATAGAAAGAATTTTCCTGGAAAGAATTGTGCCTCTGCCGTCCATATTTTCCCTCCCTCCCTCCCTCCCACCTTGTTTGAAGTCACTAAGCTTCGGGGTTCAAGGGAATTATTGCTTTGAGTTTATTTTTATGTAGGCGGGGTGGCTGCCTGCCAGTGGCAGCTGCCTCTGGGATCATTTGCATTGCACGGAGAGGCTCCAGTTGAAAATGAGGAGCCTTCCTTTCCTCCCTTCGGATCATCTGCTGTTTAGAGTCACGGCCATCACTCTGCGCAGACTGTAGTCTTCCCTTCTTTTAATCTTTTCCTTCACTTCCACCCAGGAGCTTTTAATCAAGCCTCCTTGAGCCAGATCTGGCCAGCTCGTCCCAATCCCTGTGAAAGTCAGTCCGTGGGACAAAGGAGGAATTTACTGGATAGATATCCTCCATTGGTGGGACATATGCAAGGAGGTTTCGGGGATGTATGCTCCTGCCGAGTCCCACCAAGCAGCCAGTTTAACCCGTCCACCACTCTGGACACAGAGCTTAATAGGAATTGGCAATTTTCAGTTCATACTTCAGGCAGACAAGAAAGAACATTTCAGTTCTTGTTCGACATCAAATCAACCAACTGTTTTCATCTATCCGAGCCTTTTACTTTGCACCTGATAAAATGGAGTCGACCCACTGTTTTTTTAATGGGCCTAGTGTGGGAAGAAAGAGTTCCTCCAAATAAACAACAACAAAAAGCAATTGGCTGGGAATTAATAACACAGCATTTTCTTTGGCTACAGTTTTTTGAAAACTGAAATTTTATCTGTAAGGAAGTGTAAGTGGCCACAATACATTTTAGTCTGCTGATGGTCATTCACATGCCATACTTCCCATGTGTGTGACCTAGGAGTGGACACATTTGTCATAATTGTGGCTTGGTTTTACCCTAATAATCTGTTGACAGCAGTATCCTCAGAGTCTATATATTTTTAAATTCTCTCACTCAGGAAGCAGGATGGAAAAGAGAAAAAGAGACCAGTCTTTGTAATGAGAATCTTAAATCTATATGAGAAACGATAGATTATTTCATTTTTCTCATGCTGTACAAATAAAGTGTCATCAGAAATCCAAGGAATTTGTTTCTGTGGCTTGTGAATTTATTGCAGAATTCCAGTCTTCCAAATCTTTTGGATAACAAAGGGGTGTGTTTGTGGAAATCCTGCAAACTACAGATATGAACCAACTTGGATCAGAGCATTCTCATTTAACAAGATTTTACTTGACCGTTGCTGTATGATGATGGAAGAGGTAAGAAATTTTAAAAGTCCCAGCACACAATTGGTTCCATGTTCATTTCCCAGGCACTGGATTCATATTAAAGGGACTTATGCAATTTTGTTTTTCTTTCGCAGCTTTTCCCAATCTTGTGTTTGTTTGTTTTTAGGATTTCAACTATATCCATTGGTCCTGGTACATGGACTATTAAATCTATTTACAGTAGCTAATTCATAATGGCTCAGTAAAGCCAGGTTATTTAGGCGAGAATGCAGTATTGCGGGCAAACTCTGCCCACAATCTGGAGTTCAATCCTGACGGGGCTCAAGGTTGACTCAGCCTTCCATCCTTTGAACGTCATTAAATGAAGATCCAGATTGCTGGAGGGCAATATGCTGACATTCTAAACCAGCCAGAGAGTACTGTAAAATACTATGGGACAATATATAAGTCTAAGTGCTATTGCTATTGCTACCGATATGTTCGCCACCTTGAATTATTTGTATGTACGTATGCATGTATGTATGTAGGAATAAATAAAATAGTTGCACATTTCCTTTTCTACAGTGGTGGGATTCAAATATTTTACCGGTTCTGTGGGTGTGGCTTGGTGGGCATGGCAGGGATAGGATACTGTAAAATCTCCAGTCAAAGGTGGGATTTGCTGGTTCTCCAAAGTCTGTAGAACCCTTCTGCCAAAGGCTGCATCAGCTGACACAAAGGCATGCAATTGGTAATGCTGAATGGTGATGGTGAAGACCATATAGCAGCTCAACATTTTTTCAATGGGTGCTTGAATGGCCCATGCTGCAGTCGTTGCCGCACTTCTGGTAGAATGGGCCATCACCCCTCAAGGCACAGAAAGAGACCTACTCTGATAGGCCTTAGATATGCAATCCCTAATCCATCTATCCACTGTAGATGGAGTCACCTTTAACCCCAATGTGCCCAGCTGGAAGGACACAAAAAGTGACTCTGTCTTACGGAATGGACGTGTTCTCCAGATGTATATTTTCAATGCTCTGAGTATGCCATGCACGTTCCAAATTATGTGTAGGATTGGGACAGAAATTTGGCAATATAAGTTTTTGGACTCTGTGAATTAATCTTGGGGATGAAAGATGGGTCTAACCTCAAAATAACCCTATCTGGGTGGAAAATACACAGGTCTTCCCTGACCAAAAGAGCAGCCATCTCGGAGATTCTTCTAGCTGAAGCCATAGCTACTAGAAAGCAGGTTCTGCCCAGCTCTATAGAACGGGAAGCTATGACGAGCAGCAGACACCAAACCGGTTCTGTGTTTGCTCTTGTTTGGCCCCCCCACCCGCCTGCTCTCTTACCTGACCTTTATTTCCTGCTTTTTCAACCTCAGCTGCTTTGCGCAGCACAGCTGAGGTAGAAAAAGCAGTAAAAAAGTGGCTTTTCAAATACTGTGCACCTGCACACAGCGCTTTTCAGCTGTCTGGGCGGCACAGTTTAAGGTTTTTTACATGTATGCGCGTGCAAAACATAGTCACTAAACCGGTAGTAACACCGGTTGAATCCCACCCCTGCTAGAAAGGCTACCTTAAGTGATAGTAGATGTAAACTGATGGATCTGATAGGCTCAGATGGATCACTCATTAAAGCCTTTAACACTTTAGAGAGATCCCAAGTGGGGAACCTTACTGGTGGTCTAAGGTTGGACGCTCCCGTCAGGAACCGACAGATAGTCTTGTTAAGAGACAAGGACCCCTTCCTATGAATATACAAGACTGAAGAGAGGGTGGCCACCTGTCCACGTAGGTGTTGGCCAAGAGCCCTTGGTCAAGCTCTTCTTGTAGAAATTCCAATATGTTGGCTACTGACGCAGAAGTGGGAGAGAGATTCCAGTCTTGTTGCACCACTGACAGAAGACCTTCCATGTGGCTTCATAAATGCGGTTGGTGGATGGTCTCCTAGCCGCTAGTATAGTGTGGATGACTCGTTCTGATATATTTTGTCTTCTCAGAGCACTCCGCTCAACTGCCATGCGGTCAGTTGGAACCACTGAGGCTCTGGGTGAATTATCTCCCCTTGGTGTGATGAAACCCTGTGCGAAGGAATCCTCCATGGCTGGGTGATTGAGAGATTCACCAGGTCCACAAACCAGGGACGTCTGGGCCAGTATGGAGCCAGAAGTATGACCTCTGACTCCTCCTCCAGTATCTTTCTGATGACAGCTAGAAGCAGTGGAAGAGGAGGGAAGGCATACAGGAGACCTTGAGGCCACCTGCTCCTGAGGGCATCAGTCCCTTCTGCCCCCTGTGTCACGAACCTGGTGAAAAATCAGGGGAGTCTAGCATTGTTTGGAGATGCAAACAGGTCCACAACCGGTAGTCTGAACCGTCATGTCAGTTCCTGAAATAAAATGGGGAATACTTCACTCTGAGGGGTCAATTCTGGCTCTACTAATCCAATCCGCTTGTACATTTTCTACTCCAGAAATATGTTCTGCTCTAATTGACAAGCGATTCCTCTCTGCTCAAAGACCCAGACATTCAGCTTCCAACATTAGAGCCCTGGATCTGGTGCCACCCTGCCTGTTAATATGAGCCTTAGTGCCAAAGTTATCCATCAAAATCAGGACATGTGTATTCTGTATTTAGTGTTTCTGAATCTATTGAGAGCCCATGTTACTGCTCTCAACTCTAACCAATTGATGTTTTTACCTTTCTCCACAGCAGACCACTGGCTTTGAGACAACTGTGACTGCAGATGAGCCCCGCCAGCCAAAAAGACTGGCATCGGTGGTGATGACCAGGCGAGAGGCGGCTCTTTGAATAAGTGACCTGCCTTTAAAGCCTGGGAAGACCACCCTAGCATTGAATGCTTGACTGACCTGGGGACTGTGACTCTGAGTGAAGAGTGGCTTCTGCCTGCTTTTTGATAAGGCAAGAGGAACTGCTGTAACTTTCTAGAATGCAATCTAGCCCAAGGCATGATGGAAATGCAAGAGACCATCTTTCCTAAGAATTGAGAGAGAACTGCCAAAGGGGACTTATCCGCCCTCGTGATCTCCCCCACCATTCTTTGCAAACTATCCTTGCATTCCTGTGAGAGGAACACCTTACAAGCCACAGTATTAATGTTTGCTCCAAGATGTAATAAATATCTGGTTGGTATGAAATGAGTTTTCTTGTGGTTAATTGAGAAACCATGGTCTTGCAAAAGGGAGACTGTCACCTGGAGGTCCTTTTAAGGCCCAGTCTTGTGTGGATGATTGAATTAAAACGTCATCCACGTAACACTGCACCCTAACTGGATGGTTCTTAAATGGGCTGCCAAAGTAGCCAGAAACTTAGTAAATACTCTGAGTGCAGAAGAAAGAGCAAAGGGTACGATAAGCCTCTGTCAAATCAATTGAGGTGAGGAAGTCACCCTCCCTGATGCCCTCCAGAATAGATTGCCACGAAGGCATCTGGAAACTCTTGTAACACAAGAATTTATTGAGCCTTTTGAGGTCAAGAATAGCTCTCCACCCTCCCAGAAGCTTTAGGGATAATGAACAGCCAGGAGTAGAATCCCTTACCATGTTGACTCAATGGAACAGCCTGGATGGTTTGAATATCCAGAAGGTGTTGAATCGCTTGTTCCATGAGTTTTCTATAGGATGCCTCCCTGGATACAGGGCAAGGCACATAGAACCTGGGGGGATTGTGACCTGAATTCTAAGAAAAGGCCATGTCTGATGGGATATAGGACCCAAGCGTCGGATGTTGTAGCCTCCCATTGAGCCACAAAACTGGATACCCTGTCCCCAATGGGAGAACTACTGCCACAATTAATGGGAGCGAGGGAAAAAGTGACTTCCTCCCCCACGCAAAGGCTGCTTGCCTGAGAATTGAGGCCTATCTCTGGCTGCTCTTTCTTGTGGGCGTTCTTGGTAATTAAAGGTCTGCCTCTGTAGCCCTTGAGCCCGGTACTCTCAGCTCTGAATGTTGACCTGCAGGAGTATGGAACTGCCCTGAAACTTGATCTCCTTGACAGAGAGGGAAGGTACTTTTTTTTGTCCCTGGTCTCTACAAGATGGGGGTTCAAGTCTTCCCCAAACAATTTATCCCCTTTTATCGGGGCAGATGTCACCTTCCATTTTTGCTGGCCATCGGCCTGCCAGTTTTTCAGCCAGATCATTCTCTGAGCAGCTTAAGAGGCAATGGCTTTGGTTGCAAATCTGGCACTGTTTAAGGTGGCATCTGCAGTAAATTCAGCCACTGCTACAAGCTTATGGATGTCCTGATGGACTCGGGCATCGGTGGCAGGAACCCTGGCCTGAAGTTAGTGAAGCCAGCATAAGGAGGTCCTCATGAAGAATGAGGCAGCTGATGCAGCTTTGACCACTCAGGCAGCCATCTGGTGTGTGCGCTGGAGTATTCAATCCTTTTATTCTCCGTCTTCAAAGCTTCCTCTGGATCTTCAAGATTCAATGAGGAAGATACCAAGGTTGCAACTGGACTGTCCACTGATGGCACCTGCAATGAGCTAGTAAGTTCAGGCCCCATATTGAAATAGCCGACATTGGCGGACAACATGGCAGATGTGCCAGGTGATTCCAGCTGTTTCTTAATTACGTTTAAAAATAATCTAGGAGCTGGAACCATTTCAGGCTGTCCCGTTGGCTCAGCAACAAATTGGTCTGGAGAAGCAGTTGTATCACCTTCTATGTCCCTGACATCTGCCTCTGGGCCCAACTGGGCCTTCTTCCTAGCCTTAAAAAATAAGGCCTGGAACTTATGGGATTCAAAAAGTCCCCAAAAAGCAGGTCTTTCAGGGGCCATGTCTTCATCGCAGAGAAGTCAGATTCTCTCTTGTCCTCTCTGGTGCTCTAGATGGGAGGCTATGGATGGATGGGTCAGGAGACACCCTTTCCCTCAAGGATTGTCTGCTTCTAGAATGTATGTAATGCTCGAGGTCTGCGTATTCAGACACCACAGATTTAGGCCTTCACATTTGCTTGAAGGCTTTCCACAATCCCTTGCCTAATGGCTTTTGAGGTAATCGCCTCCATGTGGGTAGGCAACTCTTGTTCTGCCCCCTCAGGATCATGTAAGCCTGCCACCGTGGTCGTAAAAGTTGCCTCCACTCCTGGTCTAGGTCTCTTAGGAGGGAGGTTCCCAAGCTTCATCCTGGAAGGCTATCTGGGGGTCCCTTTCATAATTCCTGGCTCTTTCTAGAAGTTGAGGTTCAACAGAAGCAGATGATCCCTCAGGGGACCAGGCCTGTAAACGAGGCCTACTTGTAAAAGTAGAAGGCCCAGACTCCATCTGTAAGACTGGAAGCAGAGCAGAAGAAGCTGACTCATCTGGTGGGGGGAGGAGTGATCTGAGGCTCCTCCCCCCAGCAGCATGCTGGCTCTTCTCAGCTTGTTTTTCTAGAGCTTTCTGTCTTCTCAAGGCATCCTGCTCCTCTGCCCTGGAAGGCTGTTTAGGTTCAGAAGCCTTTTTCTTTCGTCTCTTCTAGATCAGCCTCTAGGGGTAGAAGGGCTGTGATCCTCCTCCTCTGTGTCAACCATCTTATCTGGTGGGTTAGGGCTGTAGGAAAGCCTGGTGGAGAGACTGGTTCCTGGAGGGGGAGGGGAGGAGAGTTACTTTCACATTCAATCTCTTACCTTGCACTTTAGGCCCCCTTCCAGCTCCAAACAGTCAGTCTTAACTCCTAGCCGGAGAAGCAGGCCTGAGAGGCCTTTGCTGGGCTGTAGCCCACGCCCTGCCGGTCACTGAGGGACCTGCATACAGGTCTACTGGTGCACCACGCATCTACCTCAGTGCTGGAACTAGAACCATAGCGCTGGCAATGTGGTTGAATTCTGTGCCTCCAGCTGGGCCTAGATGATCCTCTTCTGCAACAACCACATTGTTGACTCCCAGCTGGGATTGGACCAATTTGCCTGATCGAGCAGCTTGCTGCGGTGTCACAGTGCCAGTTTCCTTATCGGGCCAATCGCTCTACTGCCACTGAAGCCGCAGCGCTCCCACCTGGACTGGGTTGTGAAAACCCCTTTGTCCTGGCTGCTGTCCTCCTCCTTGCTTCTATATAAACTGATTCTTTCGAATGATTACAATCCAAGCAAAAAAACAGGCCTCCACTTCCAATCGAAGTGGAGCCCAAGAGACTCACGTCCATCCTGGCTGGAACTAAGTCGAAAACTGGGGCATGGCCACAGTGCAGGGCGGAGCTTCAATTAACACGCAGACTCAGTCCAACAGGCACTGAGCATACCCAATCTCTCTAGACTCTCGGAACCACAGAGAGGAAAAAGTTTATCTGTCAGCGATAGTGATTCTGATGACATTTTTCATACCCAGTGTTATTTTTACAGTCTTTCGGTGGTGGTGGATGTTTTAAAGAGCCCTTGTAAACAACCAACGCACCTCCCTGTTGGATAAATTTCTTTCTGGGTTCAGTTCCAAGTAGGGAAGAAAGACACTGGAAACATGGTGACTGCTTGGAAAGATGGTAGTGTTTCCTGTTCCTGTGTAAGAAATGTATCCCATTGGCTGTCAGACTCCCAGGGGTGGTGGTGGTGGGGGTCTTAGCTAACTTTGTAGGCTTTGTCTGGATCACATGGCTTCACCTGAGTGCTGGCTGATGCCATCTTGCCAGGCCATGTGGTGAGATGGGTTGGAGGTCTTTGTTATGTAGAATACTCTGGCCCAGGCCTTAATGGCCCACCCATTAACAAAGGTGGGGATAAGCTTCTGCTTCTGAGGTGAGTTTCTGCTTCTGAATTTCTACTACTCTTTTAGGGGAAATATTCTGCCTTTTTAATATATCCTAAAGCATTTCATTTTTCTAGGAGGGGGTGGGTTATAACTTCCAACATCCCATAAGCCATTTCCACTGGGCGTCTCTTTATTATACCTGTGATACCCAACATCCTTAAACACTTACCGATGATCAAGAGAAAAGAGAGGGCTCTTTCCCTGCCTCTCCCACCCTCCCCCCTCCCTTAAAATAACATTTAAGCAACAACAGCAGCCGGAGCATTCAGAAAGCATTTAAGATCACATGACTCACGATACGAACATGCGAGTTGGCAATCCAGCGTTGTATCCGATTGAAGAACAATGAAGTTTTAATAATGGGTCATTTACTGACACGGAGGTGATGTAGTTTTTAAGAGCTCTTTCTCATTCTAATATGTGTTCTAATATCCTGGGCTGGAGGGAGGGGAGGGAAGGGAGGGAGGGAGGGAAGGGGAAACAGATTTCCCCCCCTCCTCCCTTAAAGGAAAAAAAAAATCTTGTTAACCTCTCTTCTTTTCAGTCTTTTTACCCCCCAGGGTAGGTTTGGGGGGCGGGGGGAGGAGTAAGGCAACTGAGTAGAATAAACTTGAAAAATATGCTGCAGTTTAAATGTTCCCTCGTATCTTTGCAGTCCATGCACACAACGGTGGATGGCTAGAAAGAGGAAAAACAGAAGGAGGAGGAGAAGAAAGAAAGAAAGAAAGAAAGAAAGAAAGAAAGAAAGAAAGAAAGAAAGAAAGAAAGAAAGAAAGAAAGAAAGAAAGAAAGAAAGGCGAGCTTCTAATCTTTCTGAAGCCTGACAGAATTGCCCGGCTATGATTTTCCTGGCTGTTTTTTTTCTTTTTTTCCTTTTCCTAAGCCAGGCCAACATGGTGGGCAGGGATTTTTCTTATGCCTCTGGGAAACACAAGGGAAGAACAAAGTGCAGCTAAGCAGCAGACGTCCCGAAGGATATCAAAGAAGTGGAGTTTTTGAAGAAGTGTTTCCATTTGGGGAGGCAAGAGATCTATTTCTGCCACCAAAAGGAAGCCCGAAGGATCAAAACCATCGTTTGTTGCTGCCGTTGTTTCCCCCAAAAGCAATTCTGTTTAACACTCTATCTCTTAAACCTTGGGTAATATAGCAAGTCAGAGATTCCACACTTGGTCTGCTCCCTTTGATGTCCATTTGCTTTTGTTCTTGACCTAACTCCATGCTATTTTCACAAGACCTCATTTGTATGCAGCCTCAGTCCAAGCCTGCCACCCAGAATTCTGTATAGAAGTTTTATCAGCAGGCAAAATGAATTTACAGAGGGGGTGGGGGAGAAATGTGTCCGTCTGTCTGTCTGTCTATATGGAAACACACACATGTGGGTTTGGGGAGGTGTACGTATGGTGGGTAGGCTTGAGTAAAACTGCAGAAACGATGATGGAATAAAGAAGATGCTTGCTGATTTTTGCCAGTCTTTTTAAAAAGAAATGTATGTCATTAAAGAAGCAAGCTTTTATATCCTGTTTTATTATATTGTTAAGTAATTTTGAGGTGGCCAATGACTAAAGATCAGAACACTAATGATTAAAAACAGCTTTTTGTAGGGAAAGCTGCTACTGTAGAAATAAAATGATAATGTGATATCTAACAAACAAAGAAGGAGAATAGAATGACATAGAATTCTTTGGACAAGTGTGATTGGACACACAAGGAATTTGCCTTAGGTGCATATGCTCTCAGTGTACATAAGAAAAAAATAAAATACATTCATCAAGAATCATAAGATACAACACTTAGTGATAGTCATAGGTTACTACAGTGGTGGCTAACCTTTTTGGGCTCCTGTGCCAAAATTTGTGCACACACTTGTGCTCGTGCGCTCGTGTGCCAGCACCCAGAAGGCAATGTGTGCTGGCCCCTCCACATCCCCTGCGCATATGCCCGTGATCCCCGCCCCCTTACCTGCACTGTGCCTCCCAGCTGAATTTCAGCTGGTTTGAGGCCTTTTTCAGCCTCCCAGGCTTGAGGAAAGCCTCTGCAGCCTGAAAAATAGGCCCGTTTTGTCACTTCTGGTATTTCCGAAAATACAGGAAGTGATGAAATGGGCCTGTTTTTCAGGCTGCAGAGGCTTTCCTCAAGCCTGGGAGTCCGAAAAAAAGCCTCAAACCAGCCGAAAATCAGCTGTGAGGCGCACACATGAGCAGTGAGGTAAGTTTGCCTGCAACACAAATGGCTCTGCATGCCATAGGTTCACCATCATGGGGTTACTATAAGCAATGAAATAATACATAGGTTACTAATACGTAATCAAAACATACTAGGAAAACAAATAAAACAATATAAACTGTAAAGATACAAGCAACATGGTTATAGTCATAAGTGGGAAGAGATGGGTAGTAGGTAGGATGAGAAGAATAGTAATACAGTCTTACTAAATGATTTGACAGTGTTGTGGCAGTTAGTTGTTTAGCAGAGTGATGGCATTTGGGAAAAAACTGTCTTTATGTCTACTTGTTCTGGTGTGCAGTGCCCTATAGCGTCGTTTTGAGGGTAGAACTTGAAACAATTTATGATAAGCCCATTTATTAACAGTAATTTACTATTATGAGGAATTTGGGAACTTCATTTGGTTAGACAGGGTAAGACTACAGTATAAGAAAATGCAGAATGGTTGACTTTGGAAAAAAATTAAATATTGATTCTACAAAAAACTATTTTAAGAAATCTCAAACTCAAATTGCATATACAACAACAAACTATTAAGGAAAGTGACAGTGTCCTAAGGTAAATTTAAGAAAAAATTGAATTGAAGGAGGTGTCGTTATAAGTATGGAAATGAGTGACATAAATATGTCCTATGAAAAGTTACACATAAATGTTAGGCTTCGTTTTAAGAAGCTCTTCGTTTTATTTCTGCTAAGTGATATGGCAAGAATAGGATTACAGATGATCTGACTGGACCATATTCCAGCCATTAAATATCATTAGTGAAGCGTCAAAGAAGTACATTTTACATAGCCCCAATGGGTGTAAGACAGATGTAGTGTATCTCCTATATAGCAGTGCCATGTATAAGTGCAATTGAGCAACAACAAAACTGAAGTTCACATTAAATGGAACCATGCTAGTAGAGTAGAAGAAACTATGTTTTTCAGAGAAAATATGTTTTCACTGACAAACCATGGTCATTTCATTATACCTTGGCTGATACATGTGCTTTCACAGAATAGTGAAATTCAGGAAGCAGCCAGGATATCAGGTGTGTCCAACCTTGGTGACTTTAATAATCATGGATTTCAACTCCCAGAATTCCCCAGCCAGCAATACTCAAAATTTCTGCTACTGGTTTTTCGAACTACTCAAAATTTCCACTATCGGTTCTCCGAACTACTCAAAATATCCTCTACTGGTTCTCCAGAACTGGTCAAAACCTGCTAAAAATCACCTCTGCTGCAGACCCAAACAGCAAATTTAACTAAACTATTTAACTGAAATGGAAGCAACATCTCTCACTTTTTAATACCCTACCTAATGTATGTCGTGTTTGTACATCAGGGATTGCAAAAGGATGTTCCCTGGGTTGGAAATTCAGTTTGATAACCTGCAATATTAATAATGAGTACCTTTTGTATATTAAAGATGCCCACCTCCATCTAGGAAGTTCTAACTCCACTACCCTGTTTCCCTGAAAATGCGACCTACCCTGAAAGTAAGTCCTAGCTTGAGTTTTACATGTGTGCCTACCCCTACCCCCAAAATAAGCCCTAATTAAAATCCCGCCCACTCCAGAGTGCAAGGGTAAAAATTAAACTAGGGTAGGGATGGGGGGTGGTGGAGCTGCCTTACTACTTACCTCTGGACAGTTGTAGCCAGGCCTTGCACACTCTTGAAACCTGCCTCACTGGCCCATTTCTTCCACAGCCAGCAAAGCTGGCAAGGCTTTCCTGAAGGCCTCTGTAGCTGATAACAAAGCTCTGGATCTATCCGGAGCTCTGTTATTGGCTGCAGAGGCCTTCACGAAAGACTTGCTGGCTGCAGAATAAGTTCTTGAAGGCCTCTGACAGCAAAATGGAGGCTGGGGCTGACGTGCGCAAGTGAGGGTAGTCAGTGGATGACATCCCCAGAAAATTGTGCCTTTTTTGGCGGCAAAAAATATAAGATAGGGTCTTATTTTGGGAGAAACACGGTATTTTGTTCAGCATCAACAACCCAGGTGCTTCCAGTCATCAGAATCAATCAAGCAAGCCACCACGTTCACTCATCTTCTTTCAATGCAGGGTTATTAGACATGCTTTTAAAACCTCTTTTTTTCACCCCTCTGAAAACCTCTAATTTTTGACAAACAATTATTGCAATCGACACAGAGCAATCAAGCTTGCAGATGCCTTGGCTGGTGTTGGGTGTACGTGCACACATCTTCTCTCCACAATTGACTGCAGATGTGAAAGTAGAGTCGCAAGGCTGACGGGGTCATGTTTCCTTTTGAAAGGACATTTCTCCATTATACAAAAATTGTTTGCAAACAGAGTATCGGAATTGAAAGAGAGCTATTTATCTATTCGGTGATGGAAAAGGTCACAATGAGAAGCCTGCATCCTCCACTCAACAAAGACACTAGTGCTTAAAACTAAACAGGTGTGCACACAGGGCCTCTGTGTTAGGTACTATCATGTTTTATTGGTGTTCCTGTCACCTCGTGCAGAAACTGCATGAAAATGTAAGCGTATCAAATAGAAGATACTCAGAGGAATTCTTGCATCGTGTTGTCTTGATAAAACCTGTTTCTCTACCCATTCTAATGCACAGGATACTTGTTCCTTATGCTTTAACTAAAAAAAAAACCATTTAAAAATCAATCTATTTCAATGAAGGATTAGCGGAAACATGGCTTTCCAGACTGAACTCCATATCCCTTGTATAGTCAGAAGGCAAGGGGTGTTGGGAGTTGTATTATATAGAGCAGAGGTGGTATTCAGCAGGCTCTGACCAGTTCTGGAGAATTGGTAGCGGAAATTTTGAGTAGTTCGGAGAACCAGCAAATACCACCTCTGACTGGCCCTGCCCCTATCTATTCTTTGCCTCTTGAGTCCCAGCTGATCTTCTTTTGTTGCCCTGCACAGGAGAACGGAGCTGGAAAGCAGGTTAGTGGGGTGGAGAGGAAATGGGGATTTTGCAGTAGCCTTCCCCCAGGAGTGGGGAGGGAATGGGGATATTGCAGTATCCTTCCCCTGCTACACCCACCAAGTCTCACCCACAGAACCAGTAGTAAAAAAAAATTGAATTCCACCACTGATATAGAACCATAGAGGGCCGGTTTGTAGTGATTAAGGCACTGGGCTAGAAAGCAAGAGACCATGACTTCAAGTCCTGCCTTAGCCATGAAAACCAGCTGGGGGACTTTGGGCCAGTCCCTCTCTGTCTCCGCTTAACCTACCCCATAGGGTTGTTGTTGTGGGGAAAATTGTAAGAGGAAAGCGTGTTGGATATGCTTGCCACCTGAATTATTTGTAAAAAATAATAAAGATGGGATGTAAATAAATATCTACAGATTCACACACCCCATTCCTGTTGAAGATTATGATGTTTTCAAATGTCGGTGTCTTTCATTGAAACAGGCTTGGTGAAATCACAGTGAGATATAAGTACAGGACAGTATGTACTCAACAGATATGCATACGTAACGGTACCTATACTATACGAGCCGTGGTGGCGAAGTGGTTAGAATGCAGTATTGCAGACTGATTCTGCCAACTGCCAACAGTTTGATCCTGACCGACTCAAGATTGACTCAGCCTTCTATCTTTCCTAGGTCAGTAAAATCAGGACCCAGATTGTTGGGGGCGATACGCTGACTCTGTCAAGGGTTTAATCACTGTGAAGCGGTACGTAAATCTAAGTGCTGTTGCTATTGCTACACAGGCATACATATGCATGCACACAAATAGAGTAAAGACATCCTTGGATTGGTGACTACATCTGTGCATTTTCCTTGTCTAAGTTATGGAAGTAATTTATCATTGCTGCTTTCAGAATATATTTTTCCCAACTTTCTAGTCCACTAATAGTCCTAGAATTTCTGAATGCTACCCATTCAGTACTAAGCAAGGCATGCTTAGTTTCTGGGATCAGCTGAATACAGCTGAGCACTGCCACCTGTCTGAGGCATTCATGCATATTTACACATATGGAATTAAATCTTTCATTTAATGCAATAAAGATTGGCCCAAAGCTCATGCTGCTATTTTTTTCACCAAACCACATTACGCGAGTGAGCATTAGAATGAGCTTTTTAGAGAGAAACAGCACAGTAGCTGATCTGACCACTTGCAAAAAAAGAAGGGAATTGAGGGATGGTGGATCTCCTGCCCAAAAGGGGAGGATTGATAAACCATGATATTCGGTGAGAAAGAGGCTGTCTACGTGTTGATTTTATAAATAGGATTTTCTCTCAAAATGCAGATGCCACTGTGTACTGTAAAATTCTTTTGTTAGGACTCATTGCTTTTCAGAACTTTGTGGATTCTTGTGAGCTTGCCTAATTGGATGCAGCCTTGCCTGCCAGAATAAAAATAATAAAAATAGAATTAAAAAGCCATTGCATGAAATCATGAAAGAGAACCACTCTTAACCCCCCACCTACCCGACTCTTGCCTAAATGAACACGTCTTTACTGTTGATTGAAGAACAGTAAAACTTTTGTGAGCTCCCTTGAGAAGAGGTTCCTCTTTTTTTGATAAGCCTCCTTAGAATTGGTTGCCAAATTAAACAAGAAAAAAGATGGATAAACTTATCTGAAAGACTGGGAAAATTAGGCAACTGCATGAGAATTTGCGGTTATCAAAGCTCCCTCTCTCTGTATCTCTGTCTTTCTCTGTGTCTGTCTCTGTCTCTGTCTCTGTGTCTGTCTGTCTGTCTCTCTTTCTGTGTGTGTGTGTGTGTGTGTGTAGACATGCAATTCTACCAGAGGTGGGATTCAAATTTCTTTACAACCGGTTCTGTGGGTGTGGCTTGGTGAGCGTGGCAGGGGAAGGATGCTGTAAAATCTCCAGTCAGAGGTGGGATTTGCCGGTTCTCCAGACAACTCAAAATTTCCACTACCGGTTCTCCAGAATTGGTCAGAACCTGCTGAATACCACCTCTGATTTCTACATGTTTTGCAATATTCAAAGAAAGCAATCAGGAACTGCATAGGGCTCGTCACAAGGTGCTCCCAACAGGAACAGACAAGGATTAAATCCCCCATTTCCACTCGGGCTTGTTTCTTCCTCTTTTTGATCTGCACCAGGATCATGTCAATGGATTTACCCAACAGCTGGTTACCCATAAGGGGCTTGGATTCCTCGCTGTCCTTGGATCAGTGATCAACCTCCCAGTGCCTAATTTGAGCAACCATTCCTTGCAGTCATAGAGCTAATTATAAATTGAAGGTGGCTGAAGGTAATATCAAGAATCATCTCCACAGTCTTCGCCAGTTCATTAATGGTTTCCTTTAATTTCCTGATATCAGAAGGCACCAGTCAGGCCATTAGGGCTCTTGAAATAACAAAGGTCATTGCATGGGGCTCTAAATTCTAAGGATTTCACAAACTCTTCAGTTTAGGACACCCTGTTTGAAATTGTGTGAAGACTGTGTGGACTACAGTCTTAAGGAGGATGGCTGCCATCGGTTCATTTATCTGTAGAAAGCAAAAGCAATCACGGTTACTTGTGCATGCAGCTTGATAACATAAATCTGTTTTTCAAATATAGGCCTTGAACAAAGGGAAATCAAATTTAATTGTTGGCAAAACCACAGTAGGTCTTGGATGCTTTGCAAACTGAATAATTGGGTCTTGATTCAGACTGTACATGCTTTAAAGCAGCGTTTTTCAGACTTGACAGCTTTAGGAACTCAACTTGCATTGATATGTGGACCTCAACTTGCAGAATTCTGGGAGTTAAAGTTTATGCATTTTAATATTGAAAAACGCTGCTTTAAATGCTTAGCCCATTCTGTAAAATGCCTAATTTATTTGTGTTTTAAAATAAAGCAATTACATATGGTCAAATATTTGAATACTCAAATCCATACTATAGAATAGAATAGAATTAGAATAGAATAGAATAGAATAGAATAGAATAGAATAGAATAGAATAGAATAGAATAGAATAGAATTCTTTATTGGCCAAGTGCAATTGGACACACTAGGAATTCGTCTTCAGTGCATAAGCTCTTAATGTAGATACAAACAACTAAGTGATAAGTCATAGATCATAAATCATAAGATAAATCATAAATCATAAGATACAAACAAGGGATAGATCATAATATACGAACAGGAGAAGGTAGTAGGAAAGATGAGAAGGTGAGAAAGATGAAAAGATGAGAAGGATAGTAGCAATACGGCCTTCTACATGGGTAAATATCTTTAGGCACAAGACATTGCTGTGGGAGTTAGCAGAATGATGGCATGGGGGAAGAAACTATCTTTGTGTCTAGTTGTTTTGGCATGCAATGCCCTACAGCAGCATCCTGAGGGGAGAAGTTGAAACAGTTTACGTCCAGGACATAAAGGTATTTTCTCAGCCCTCTTTCTGGTTTGAGGAGTTATACAGATCCTCAATGGAAGGCAGGCTGGTTGCAATTGCTTTTTCTGCAGTCCTAACTATTCTTTGAAGTCTGTACCTGTCCTGTTTGGTTGCTGTGCCCAAAGCAGACAGTTATAGAGATACAAATGGCGTGTCCTCTTAAAGTGTGCCTACATAACATTTCTATTGTTTCCCACCCCTATATCACAGCCTGCAGCTCCATAAATGTTCCTGAGAAACCTTGAGGTGAGCTGATGCCCTTGGACAGGGCTACTACTACCTGTGCATTCTCTCTCTCTCTCTCTCTTCCTCCCTCCCTCCCTCCCTTCCTCTCTTGTGTATGGCTGCACATCTCACTCTTGGTGGTGTACAAGTAAAACCAATAATTAAAAACATTCTCCAAAAACCACTCAAAACAATGACACATAAATAAAAACAAGAGGGAACGCATGAGAAATTACATATGATGCAGTTAATCTGTGGGGTCTTTGTTGCCAGGGAGTTCCCAGGCCTGTTAAAAAAAAAACAACACATCAAATTTTGAGGGATTTCCAGAAAGTAACAACGGTGGGGGCCAACTTAATCAAAGGGGGCAGGGGGAGAGGTGTTTTCCTCCAGATGGCTCTCTGGACGCTCCCTCTGACATCATCATTTTAATACCAGGCCAAAAACCAATTCCCTTACTTTCTGTCTGTTTTAATATATATAGTCTTTTTCCCTGAGAGGCTCCATGCTGCTCCTTCAGACCTCAATGCTTCAAAATGTTCGTTAATGGCTTGAAGCGTTCGGTTTTGGAGGGAAACTGCCCTATAGTAGGAATCCACCTAAGAAATAAATAAAAGACAGATGTGAGGAGAGCGGGAGAAGCCGAGGTGGCAGGAGAGGAGACGGCTGCATGAAAGCCATCTGATGAGGATTCTATGCATTTGATGGGACAAGGGAAGAACCAGGATGCTTATAATTTGCGGTGCATTCTCAAATTCCAAGAAATGTCTGCTGACATCATCTTGTCTCCTGAAGCACTTTTACATATCTGTTATTTATTTGGATAATGAATGTGCTTTATTGGTATTTTAGGTCAGGGGTCTCCAAGCTTGTCAACTTGAAGCCTGGAGGACTTCAACTCCCAGAATTCCCCAGCCAGTCGGCTGGCTGGGGAATTCTGGGAGTTGAAGTCCTCCAGGCTTCAAGTTGACAAGGTTGGAGACTCCTGTTGTACGTGATTGTATTCAGGCAGGGAGGGTGTCATCAGGTGGGGATATATAAGCTGAAGAAAAGCTAAAAACTCCCAGGATAGCAGGACTCACAAGCCACCTCTGCTGCTTGCAAAGGCAATACAGGTAATCCTTGACTTACAAACACAATGAAGCCCTAATTTCTTTTGCTAAGCAAGACACTTGTCAAGTGAGTTTTGCTCCATTTTATAACCTTTCTGGTCATTCAGTGAATGTGAAGTGAATCATTGTAGCTGTTCAGTTAGTAGTACAGTTTGCTAGGTGGGTTCCCCATTGGTGTTGCTCATCAGAAGGGGATCAAATGACCTGCTGGGACACTGCAACCATCATAAATATAAGCCAGTTGCCAAGCATCTGAATTTTGATCACATGACTGCAACGGTATGCTGCAACGGTAATAAGCAGAGGTGGCATTCAGCCGGTTCGGACCGGTTCTGGCGTACCGGTAGCAAAAATTTTGACTGGTTCAGAGCACTGGCAAATACCACCTCTGGCTGACCCCGCCCATCCTCCCCCGCCGTTACCTCTCCTATATTTGCTTGGTTTTTAAGCTCAGCTGAGCTTAAAAACTCTCCAGGCAGCTGACCAGGTTGACAGAGCTGTGTATTTGTGCCGCGCACGTGCATGCAAAGCTCGGCTGATTTGCGCTATTGCCGCGCCTCGGCTGAGCTTAAAAACTCTCCAGGCAGCTGACCAGGTTGACAGAGCTGTGTATTTGTGCCGTGTGCATATGAGGCTTAGCTGGTTTGTGCCCCAGCTGAGCTTAAAAACACTCCAGGCAGCTATCCAGGTCAATATTTGAGCCCTGCTTATGTGTGCAAAAGCGCATTAGGTGCCACATGGAACCGGTAGGGAAAAAATTGGAAACCCACCACTAGTCATAAGGGTAAAAAATGTTCAGAAGTCACTTTTTTCAGTGTCGTTCTAACTTCGGGTGGTTACTAAATGAATGGTTTTAAGTAGAGGACTTCCTGTATCATGGTTAGCATCTATGATGTTTTACAGCCCTTTGGATGTGTGTGTGGGTACTTTTGTTACCTTCATGCTTCTGTTCTTTTTATGGTCTCTCCCTTTCTCTTATAAAAAGTTTTCAAATTCTATATTTGTTTGGCCTGTGGGCCAGATGTTTTCACAACTCTGCCTCTGCTCCAGTTATTTGCTGAACTGCCAATGTTTTGGGATGGATGGTAGGAATGTGTGAAATGGAGAGGAAGAATAAAAGAGGAACTCGGTCTCTTGCTATGAAAGCACCCTTAAAAACAACAATGTCAAAAATTCCTTTCTGGTAAAAGTTGGGTCTCAAGCCACATTCCTCCCTTCCTCTTCCATAGTGTGAACCACACACACATAGCCAAGGAACCAGCAGAAGTGTTGCATTGCTTCAGAACATCTCGGTGTTAATTAAAACCAGGGGCAGATTTCTCTTTCTCTTTAAAACAAATGGGAGAGTCAAGCAAAGCAAACCTCAGTCAAATGTTTGTCTGAAGCTGGAAGTTAACAGCGCCACTCAGCACTTTACTCAGTTTGGTTTAAATAATTAGAGATGCGCTGGCAGCCTGGAACTCCTGGGCTACTTAAAAGAAAGGATGGGAATAATATCTTTTAACGAACATGCTATAAAACTCATTCTGAAAAATCTCTTTGTTTACAGCTCTGATTTGATGCACAGCAAAAACACTCTGAAATGGGGAGAAAAAGATGGCTTGCTGGTCCCCTTTTTGCTGATTTCCACTTGTATATAGTTGTTATTCATTACAAGGACTATTATATTCAAGACCTAATGTAGAATAGCAACCTTAGGATTGTGAGGATTTAGGCCACCTTCAGCTACGGAAATTTACAGAGTCACTTTAGATTGACTTGGTCTCTCAGCCCAACATGCATGATAATAGAATAGAATAGAATTTTAGAATAGAATTCTTTATTGGCCAAGTGTGATTGGACACACAAGGAATTTGTTTTTAGTGCATATGCTCTCTGTTCCAGTGGTGGGATTCAAATTTTTTACTACCAATTATGTGGGCGTGGCAGGGGAAGGATACTGTAAAATCTCCAGTCAGAGGTGGTATTTGCTGGTTCTCAAAATTTCCGCTATCGGTTCTCCAAAAATGGTCAGAACCTGCTGAATACCACCTCTGCTCTGTACATAAAGAAAAAGTAAAATATATTCGTGAAAAATCATAAGATACAACGCTTAATGATAGTCATAGATTACTAATAAGCAATCAAATCATACTAAGAAACAAATAAAAAATATAAATTGTAAAGATACAAGCAACATGGTTATAGTCATGAGTGCAAAGAGACAGGTACTTGGAAAGATGAGAGGAATAATAATAATACAGTCTTAGTAAATAATTTGACAGTGTTGTGGGAATTAGTTGTTTAGCAGATAGGATTGTTGTAAAAAATTATTTAGAGTTATTTATATTGGATTTAGATCCTGCTGTTTTGTATGACCCAAGAAGGGGGTAAATCATAGTCCTGTCTATTTTCCCTACAACAACCCATAAAAAACAAAGCTTCAATAGCACCATTGTAGTCACCATCTTCACTGTTTTTGGCTACACCTTATGGACATCCTTGTGCTTACCACTGATGTACCGCCTCCAAAGAGAGATGACTCTTCCCAGGAAAAATTGTTTCCATCCAAATCTAGGTGGTAGGAAATGTCATTAAAAATTACTAGCCCTTACCTCTCTTTGCTTAAAGTTTTTGGCCCTGTGTTTTCCCAGAGTAAAATACTGTATTGTATTGTATTGTGTTGTGTTGTGTTGTGTTGTGTTGTGTTGTGTTGTGTTGTGTTGTATTGTATTGTATTGTATTGTATTTATTGTATTGTATTGTATTATTGTATTGTATTGTATTGTAATGTAATGTAACGTAATGTGTTATTGTACTGCACTATATACTATACTACCTATACCATACCACACCTATACCATACCATACTATATTATACTATATTATAAATACATGAATAGATAAAGGTACTAAGCCAGGCTTCTTAGTGTACAAAAAAATATTTAAATTGTTGCTTACTGTTTCTTTTTTTAAAAAACAAACTTTTTATTGCTGATTTTTTTATATTATACTTTTATTTCCTAAAGAAAAGCTTCCTCACAAATAATAAGTAGTTAATAGCAGAATCAAAAAGCTGGATTATTTTTTTTATCAAATAAATTAATCAAAAGCTAAACCAAGAACTTGATGATCAAGTAAGTAAGTAAGTAAGTAAGTAAGTAAGTAAGTAAGTAAGTTCGGTTGGAGTGTTTTTAAAGAATTGCCTTTTTGGTGCTCTTTGACTGTTGACTGTAGTTGTTGGGGGTTTTTTTGGTTTTTTTTTTTGGTCTGGTCTATTTCTGTGGTGTACAAGAGTTGGCTGAGTGCCAGTGTGACAATAACTCCTGAGCCCCTCTCCTCTTGTTGGAGGTTATTCCTTGGGCTCCTTTGTTTTACTAGTGGGTGGGTGGATGTGTGTGTGGGGGGGGCAGGCAGGAAAGGGGGCAATTTCTAAACTGAAACAGGATGTCCTGCTGGTGTCTGAGACTCTGAAAGGCTCCGTTTCGCTGGCTGCGTTGCCGACGCAAGATGGCTTAAGTTAATCCAGGAGGATTTAGACGGCTGCAGGGCTTCCCTTCAGAGCCCACTTTCTTTTCGACTCAGAAAAACCTCAGAGGGACTTGCCGCTGGAGCTGGCAGCATTGTGGAGGGGGAACTCTTTCAAAGGCCCAGGAAGTCAAAGAGAAAGGATCGTGTTTTAGCATGTTATCGTGGAACTGTAATCAATTTTGGATAGCCCCGACAAAGGGAAAAGTAGCAGCAGAAATGTAAACTTCACACACATTCACACACTTAATCCATTGGATCAGGAAGCCCAAGAAACTGCATTACCTATTTCGGTCATGGTTGGTTGAGGCAGCTGGCCACAAAACAACCTTGCAAGCAGAAGTGGCAGGAGCCCAATCTGAATTTTTAATCTAGTGCTTTGACCACACAGGAGGGCAAGCGATATGGATCAGCATGGAAATAAACTCACAGGCTCTAAACAGATACGCTCGGAAGACTTTTGCAATCCTCAAAATGGTCAGATCACAGAGCGTGATGGATGATCATTCCTATTTGGGATTTTATACCGGGCAGCCTGTTCTTTATTTTGGAAAGGCTTTAACGAGCATGCGAGACTTTGCAAGCTTTTATAGATTGACTCAGGCAAATTAGTTAAATTATTAGAGGCTTTTATGCATAAAAAAAATATCTCTTAGTACTTGTGAGTGAACATGAAGGGGCTTTTCACACCTCCTCCAAATTTGCTTAGTTCTTTTTTGCTTTTTTTCTCAATACCTTTCAAAATGTTGTGTGTGAGGGCATGGAACTGATGATGCTTGTTCTTTTTTTTAAACCCTTCCTGACATAATGCCCAAATGAGAATCACAATTTACTGTTTGTTAAGGGAGGGAAGCTGCCTTTAGCGCAAAACCCAGTTTGGGGGTAACCACACAAGGGGTAGATGTGATAAAACCATAACAAGGCAGGGTGAACAGAAGCTCACATTTTGACATGTCCTGATCGCCTCCCCATATTTAAACCAAAGAGTCCAGCTTTTTAAAGATAGGACTGTATTTCCCATTAAATGGAGCAAGCTTGCAGTCCCCAGGGCTCAATGCTGCTGGCTTTGCTCAGGGAAACTGTTGAAGAAAGTGTTTTCACAATTAAATCCAGAGTCCCAGCTGCATCTGCTCCTGAACCAATCAGGTTTGATAAGCATTATCTATGCCTTAATCGCATCCTTGACCATTGCAATGGGCTCTTTGGTACCCTCGAAAAATATCTTTAATCTGCAGTTTGTTCAAAATGTGGCAGCGAGGCTACAAATCTCAGTAAGCTTAGTACAAGGCCTTGGTAAGGCCACACTTGGAATACTGCATCCAGTTTTGGTTGCCACAATATAAAAAAGATGTTGAGACTCTAGAAAGAGTGCAGAAAAGAGCAACAAAGAGGATTAGGGGATCGAAGGCTAAAAGACACGATGAAAAGTTGCAGAAATTGGGTATGTCTAATTTAATAAAGAGAAGGATGAGGGGTGACATGATAGCAGTCTTCCAATATTTAAGTATTTAAATATTTAATATTTATTCTCCAAAGCATCTGAAGGTAGGACAAGACGCAATGGGTGGAAACTAATCAAGGAGAGAAGCAACCTAGAACTAAAGAGAAATTGCCTGACAGGTAGAACAATTTATCAGTGGAACAACTTGCCTCCAGAAGTTGTGAATTCTCCAACACTGGAAGTTTTTAAGACGAGATTGGACAACCATTTGTGGGTTTCCTGTCTGACCACGGGGTTGGACTAGAAGATCTCCAAAATACCTTCCAACTCTGTTCCGTTATTCAAACCAGGATATCACACTTTGTCCTGAAGGAGCTACTTTCTGCCCACTTTTTATGTTGATAGCGTTGGTCTTTGCAGCCTGAAATATTAAGCATCAGATTAAGTGATCTCTTTTCCTGTTTGAAATATGGTTGCTAAGATGGGCAGGAAAATCACCAGGATCCAGAGAACTATCTTGGGCTCTGCGTTATTGATAATAGTAATTTGCATTTTCAATTTTCTATACTCTGGTGTTGTTTTTAAATTTGGTTAACTGTCTTGTGTGCTCACTGGAGTGGGAAAATAGGACATAAATCAAATCTCGGCATTCCCCTAGCATGGTAAAGTTATACTTTAGACCAGAACAAAAGAGAAAATAAGGTTACAAACATTATTAGATGCTGTGAAAGTATGTTAACATTGACAAGGTAACAGAATGTCAAGTCAGATGCCTAGACAATATAATTAGCTACCTGCTTCTCATGGAGGGTATTACATTTTTTATAATTATATTTTGCTTACTAACTCAAAGTATTATTGGGCACTTTCCAGAGCTTCCTTTAATGCTTTTTATATTGCTCCATAGGCAGAAAGAATAAAATCACAGTCTTTCAAAAATGGAAATACAATTTTTGCAATACAACTATGCCCTTCAACATTTCAAGGTTTAGGCTGATTTGGGGGAACGGTTAATTCAGCCTCTTAACAAATTTTCCCACTATTTTTTTTTTAATATTATTTATTTACTTGCAGCAAGTAACTTACTTAACTTCAAATTGGGAGAGGCAGGGAGCTTACAACTATATCCTTAGAAACTGAACATATCTGAATGAATGTATACATATAAAACAATGTTTGTTTCATCATGTGAATGAAATCATTGGATTCTATATATGCCTCTGAAAAGAAATGGAAAAGAAAAATTAATTTAATTTAAGACAAAACCAAGAACATTTTAAGAAAGGGAGAAAGAAGCGTACGCAGCCAGAAATCAATATATAGAAATCTTAAGGAGAAATACAACGTTTGAACATCAATATATATTTTTCATAAAATGATATTTGCACAGAAAAGAACAATCTGTTAAGAAAGATGTGACTAATAAGTAGTGACAATTTTTTTTAGAAATACTACAACGAAGGGCAGATTCGGAATGTACTTGGGTTTTCCAGATTTTCAAATAATGAACCATAGTCCAACCATAAAGCCTGAATCAATGTCTTGTGAATTGGGAAACTAAGGCAGCCAGAGGATCCACAATAGGAAAGATGGTTAGATGATTTAAATCCAGCAATGGAATGGGCTCCCTCAGAGTTGTCATTGATTCCTGCTCTTTCAGCATTAAGAAATTTCGCAAATAGGCATCTATTGGACTGAGCTTTTTAACCTTAATTCATGAATGTTTATGGCATACTCTGTTGAGTAAAGAGAATAACAGAATTGGAAGGGACTATGGAGGTCTTCTAGTCCAACCTCCTGCTCAGGCAGGAAACGCTATACCCGTTTTGGCGAACCTATGCCACACGTGCCGGAAGTGGCACGCAGAGCCATTTCCCCCAGCACGCGAGAGGTTTCCTGGAAGAGCCCCACTGCGCATGCCCGGCCGCCCGACATCTGATTGTCGGGTGTCTGGTGCACATGCAGAGGGGGGTTGCATGGGAGATGTGTGCGCATGCGCAAAGACACATGGCGCACGAGGGGGAATTGTTGCGGATGCGCAGGTGCACAGCGTGCAAGGTGGGGTCATGCACGCATGCGCAGGGGGCGTGGGGGCCCCAGCACGCATTGCCTTCTGGGTGCTGGCATGCGAGCACGTGCAAGCAAGTGCGCACGCAATAATCAGCACAGGAGTCAAAAAAGGTTAGCCACCACTGCCCTATACCATTTCAGATAAGTAGTTGTTTAATTGTTTCTTTAAAACTTCCGGTGTTGGGGAATTCACAATCTTCTGGAGGCAAGTTGTTCCACTGATTAATTGTTCTACCTGTCAGGAAATTTCTCCTTAGGTATCTAGGTTGTTCCACTCCTTGATCAGTTTCCACCCATTGCTTCCTGCCCTGCCCTCAGGTGCTTTGGGGAAGAGCTTGAGTCCCTCTTCTTTGTGGCAGCCCCAGAGGTATTGGAACACTATCTCAGTGGAAGGAACACTATCAGGGAGGGAGGGAGGAAGAAAAGGAAGGAAGGAGCACCCTCCTGGGTGCTCTGTGACTGGCCATGAGCACTGCACATTTCCAACCACTTCGGAATATGCTGTCCAAATTCCAAACACGCTCACCATGGCCAAGAGAATTGCTTCTGACCCTTTTCTGTTCAGGCAGAACTGAAGTAGGATGAGCTCTCGATAGCTTTGTGGGCGATAAGCAAAGTATTGGCTTGCTTTAGTTGCCTACTTCAACTCTGATGTTGTATTCCTTGTTCAACACATTAGATAAGTTGCTAAAAGAAAACCACGGTTATTGGAAATAAAATACTGGACCAGTTAAAGTTTTGGTGTAATCCACTTGGACTCTTAGGATCTGATTGTAATAGAAATATAAGCACATATATCTGGTGAATTTAGATTTTATTTTAATCTACAATTTTTCCTGTTTCTCTTTTCTAGGCAGGCTGTGTTGTTTGTAATTAAAAAAAAGCTTTGTCTTTAGGGGAAAAATTGTTCTGGCAGCAGACCCAATTTATAAAACTAAAATGCCCCCCCCCCCAAAAAAAAATGGTACTAAAACCCAAAGAAAGTTTTTACCAGCATTTTCAAGGCAGCAAAATACAGTTTACAAAATATTCAGTCTACGTGCATCACCAGAATGGAACTTCCAGACTTTACCTAAGGGATTAGGATACGGATTCAATAACTTTGGTAACTATTCTGTAGGAACACAGCCTAAATGACAGGCAGATGAAAAACCTGAAACGAAATGCATTTTTTCCTCTCTCTTAATCAGATAAGACGCCTTTGATCCTTTGAAGCATGTGTCGAAACAACTGTTAATAGATCTCAGAAGATTACACAGTTACATTCCAAGATTATCAGCGTCTCTAAGCAGTGCCTAAGGATATATTAAACTCTGATGAAGAAAATGAGTATTTTCTCTGCCCACTTAAATTTATATTCTTTGACCCGTTAGGCCTGGAGTCATGCCATATGGCTCAGATTATGCTCAAATGTTAAACTTATTTGCATATTTAACCCAAACTGACTTATTCATGTCTTCATAGAAGGAAACCCTTATTTGAATAATCTGTTTTGGATTCCCGTTTCCTCTAGTGTCTCTACTTCATTTCTGTTCTGATTGTCTGAAATAATCAGAACTGACACAGAGAATCGGTTACCTCTCTTTTATAAATCTTTTTAATTTTTGCTCTGGAAGTCTCAACACACAAAACAGGAACTGAATGTTACACTTTTCCATTTACCTAACAGTGTTGACACTATAATTTTAGGGAAGCTGAGTCTATGAAACATATTCTTTTCTACTGAATTGTTCTAAAGAAGAGAGAGTATATTTACTCTAACCCTTTGGCTACTCCCAGCTCTTCTTTGCTGACTATTTGGAGCATTGTTGTCATTTCTGTGATGGTTAAAATATCTGTAAGTACTTATATTCTGTTACACAATAATATTCTGTTGACAATAACATGCTCTTTAGATTAGTTCTTTGCTTGCAAACATTTCATTACCCAGCTAGATAATAAAGCCAGTTTGGTCTGGTGATTAAGGTATCAGGCTAGAAAGAGAAAGGCCGTGAGTTCTAGTCTCACCTTAGTCATGAAAGCCAGCTGGGTGACCTTGGGCCAGTCACTCTTTCAGTCTAGCCCACCTCACAGGTGACCAAATTATGTCCTCAGGGCCTTGCAAAAGAGTGTTACAATGGGGGACAATCTTATCTCCAGAGAGATGATGTTCCAAGGAGCCACCATGGAGAAGACCCTTCTTCTTGGTCCCACTAGAAGGTGCTTGGGGACCCTTAACATTCCCTGCTATAGTGGGTCAGGTAGATACGAGTCTTTCAAATATAAGACCCTTCTTCTTGGTCCCACTAGAAGGTGCTTGGGGACCCCTAACATTCCCTGCTATAGTGGGTCAGGTAGATACCAGTCTTTCAAATATAAGACCCTTCTTCTTGGTCCCACTAGAAGGTGCTTGGGGACCCCTAACATTCCCTGCTATAGTGGGTCAGGTAGATACGAGTCTTTCAAATATAAGACCCTTCTTCTTGGTCCCACTAGAAGGTGCTTGGGGACCCCTAACATTCCCTGCTATAGTGGGTCAGGTAGATACGAGTCTTTCAAATATACCTCCTCCCAGGGTATGTAGGGTCTTTGAAGATGACAACCAATAATTGAACCTGGAAGCAAATCAGAAGCCAATGTAGCTCCTGAAAGAGGGGTGAAACATTGGCAAACCTAGGCTTGCCCAAAACCATGGCAATTGAGCCAATTGAAGCTTCCAGATACTTTTCAAGGGCATCCCCTTTAGAGTACATTGCAATAGTCAAGACAGGAGGCTATTAAGGCATGGGTAACTATATGCAGGGAAAATTGGTTCAAGAAAAGGAGTAACTGATGCACAACCCACAGTTGTGTAAAGGCCTCGTCTCTTCCTTGAACTGGAGTCGTGAGTCCAGAAGAATCCACAGATTATATACCGGGTCTGTCTGGAACAAGGCCAGAGATGGCAATTCTCCAAAGAACTCCAATGTACCAAAGAACCCCAAACCCCAAGTCATTCCATCTTGCCAGGGTTCAGTTTCAGCCCATTGCTCCCTATCCAGCCCTTAACAGCCTCCAAGCACTAAGACAGGGGTGTCCAACCTTGGCAACTTTAAGACTTGTGGACTTCAACTCCCAGAATTCCTCAGCCAGCTTTGCTGGCTGAGGAATTCTGGGAGTTGAAGTCCACAAGTCTTAAAGTTGCCAAGGTTGGACACCCCTGCACTAAGAGGTCATGGAATTTGCTTAACTGTTAAAGATACGACTTAAAAAGAGCTATGAAAACCTACCTTAAAATGAATTGGAGTAGTATATAAAAAAAAAGTTAAATAAACAAACAGCAAAAACACATAGTTTAGGATTGTATTTTTGCTATGGCCAAAATAGGGATGCCCGTATAAAGCTAACACGTGAGGGAAACTCTGTTAACTTCACTTTTAGTGATGACATTCAAAACACTAAAAGGTTGAATGTCAATATTTCTGGGAGTATCTTTTTCTGTATGTACCTTTCCAGATTTTAAGATCTTATGAAGGTTTTCTCCCATTGCTGTGATCATATATATATTTAGCAGCTACATGTGCATCTTCCATATGGTTGATGAATGTAGGCTACTAGCAATTTTAATCCAACTTACTTAATTTTATATTTTTAGAGGTGCTATGAGGCTCTCTTTTTTTTTCTTCTTGACATAAAACCCCACAGGATGTTATCTAGTCAGTCTGGTCCACCTCTTGCAAATAGGCTACGTATTTCTTTAGAAGTTAGAAGTGAAGGAGAAGACTGATCCAAGGTCTTCCATTGCCTGTGAGTGGGAATCGATTGCCTGTATTCACACCTGTCTTCTTGGCCTTGGCAAAACATACAGGGCTGCTCACTTAGAAGGGCGAATGAACAGAGTCATGTCTCCATCAGAAGGTCTGGAATCCACAAAGGATTAGGCCAAGGGCCTTCAAACTTGGCACATTTTAAGACTTGTGGACTTCAACTCCCAGAATTCCTGAGCTAACATGACTGGAGGAGGAATTCTGGGAGTTGAAGTCCACAAGTCTTAAAGCTGTCAAGTTTGAAGACCCCTGGATTAGATCATAGATATGTAGGTAGGTAAGTAGGTAGATGATAGATAGATAGATAGATAGATAGATAGATAGATAGATAGATCTGTAGGTAGGTAGGTAGATCAATGATAGATATAGAATTCCTGAGCTAACATGACTGGAGGAGGAATTCTGGGAGTTGAAGTCCACAAGTCTTAAAACTGTCAAGTTTGAAGACCCCTGGATTAGATCATAGATATGTAGGTAGGTAAGTAGGTAGATGATAGATAGATCGATAGATAGATCGATAGATCGATAGATAGATAGATAGATAGATAGATAGATAGATAGATCTGTAGGTAGGTAGGTAGATCAATGATAGATATAGAATTCCTGAGCTAACATGACTGGAGGAGGAATTCTGGGAGTTGAAGTCCACAAGTCTTAAAGCTGTCAAGTTTGAAGACCCCTGGATTAGGCACTAAGTAGAAGACTAGAGAGTCGCAGCCATCTCATAGACCAGAGGGATGAGCAGAAGAAAAGGAAACCCATCTGATCTTGTGGGTCTTATCAGTGTCACCCACAGCTATCCAGTCTGCCTCACTTCTATTTGGTTTGGAAACAATTGTTGCCTAGCTGAACAGGGGTTGACTGAAAACAATCTAAACATCTCCAAGAAACAGTAGCTTTGCTTAGGCAAGACCACCAAACTACCTCGTTACTTGTTCAAAAATTTAAAAATGAAGCTTACTCACAAGAGGCGGGGGGAAACGAAGCAAGGTTATATTCTTCAAGAATTTTCGTTAAAGGACCATATATTGTTCTTATGATTAAAATACAGTACATAATTAGAAAGTTGTATGCCAGTTTCTCATGCGTACAATAAAACTCAGGGTCAATGCATCAAACATACAGAAACACATACCCCCCCCCTTGCAAATTTGCTAGAAAACCATTTTCCACTCTGGCTTGTGTTTCCTGGCCCTTGTAGCTTTCTTGCAACTGACTGTTAGACTGGATTTATTACTCTTTGATTCCAACAAAGAGATCTGTTTCCTCCCTACTACAAAATAAAATTCTCACATCAGGATGACAGGCACAGCTGTATGGAAATTTCAAACATCTGATACTTTGATTCTGAAATTTCCATTGTAGAGTTTGTTAATGAGTTTCACTGCTTTGAATGCATGATATAAATTCCATTGCTAAGTTGATAGGGGACAGACTCCAGATGGTCTGTGAAATGTCTTTTGAGATCCTCAATTTTAGTACAGTTACTTAAATTCTGTTTAAGGCAGTTCGAGTGAGTTTCCTTTGAAATGGCTTTAGCTCCTCTTGGTATTTATATGAATGCAGCATGAACACTGCTTCTCATCACAGTTTGATGGGGCTGCCTGTTATAAATGCAGATAGAAATGCAAAGTGATTTTCTATGGCATTTCTGCAGTGAAATGAATCCTCTTTTTCAATGGAAAAAGAGTTTGGAACTGTAAATCTCTGATATTGAGACAATTATTTGGCTCTAAAATGGGAAGCACTTTAATTCTTCCAGATTTACTTCTGGAGACGAAACAGAAAGATGCCACCATTTTCTGATCCTGTCAGGAAGGAGAGAGGGAGGGAGGGAGGGAGAGAGAGAGAGAGAGATGAAGCAGCCTTCTTGAGAGGAAAACAGATGGCAAAGCAGCTCACCAATACTGTTTTGGTTGATTATAGAAAGAAATGGAGAATTACAGGGAGTAATGAGTAGGGGGATTACACCCCAGTACCCACTCGGCCAATCCTCTCTACAGGTATTCCTCAACTTACAACACTTCATTTAGTAGACTGTTCAACATTACAACACTGAAAAAAAAAAACTGACCTATGGCCATTTTTCACACTTACGACCATCGTAGCATCCCACGATCACGTGATCAAAACATCTGGAGCACACCCAACTTGGAAATGTGTTACCCTTTTCTCCAACTACTGGTAGTCCTTGACTTACAACATTTTATTTAGTGACCGTTCAAAATTACAACAGCATGGGAAAAAAGTGACTTAAGACCACTTAACGACCATCTCAACATCCCTAGGATCACATGGTCAAAATTCAGAGGCTTGGGAACTGACTCATATTTATGACGGTTGCAGTGTCCCGGGGTCATGCGATCGATCCCCTTTTCCAACCTCCGGACAAGCAAAAGTCAATGTGGGGGGAGCCATATTCACTTAACAACACATTCATTCAACAATTGTGGCAAGAAAGGTCATAAAATGGGGCAAAGTTCATTTTAACAAATGTCTCTCTTAAAAGCAGAAATTTTAGGGCTCAATGGTGGTGGTCTGCATTTGTAATTTGTTAAAAGTAATAAATTATTAATTTAGTCGTGATTGAGTCCTTCTTTCATATTTTCAAAGCCTCCAGAGTTCCAGAGGCCAGGAAGATACTGGATGACAAATATGTATATAACAAAAGTTTTGGCTGCATATATTGTTATATGTGCTACTTTAGATAACTTAGATATCTCTTGTAAAAATTCAGATGTTCTTGAAGTATTTTATTACTTGATTGCTGATTAAGCATACTGATCTCTTTTTCAGTCCATGTCCATACCATCTCACAACAGTAGCAACAGCAATAGCACTTAGACTTATATACCGCTTCCAGTGCTTCACAGCCCTCTCTAAGCGGTTTACAGAGTCAGCATATTGCCCCCCACAACAATCTGGGCCCTCATTTTACCGATCTCAGAAGAATGGAAGGCTGAATCAACCTCGAGTCCATCGGTATCAAAACTGATTTCATTTCTTGTATTCATTGTACTGTTTAGTTTTGACTCTGCTGAATTCAAAAGTACAAATTTGGTAGCAAGTTTTGAAGATCTTTGGTGCTTCACTGTAAGGTTTAATAGACTTCTTCAGTACTGGCATCTCACTTGTACATTTTCTATATAAAGTGTCAATGGAATATATACAGTGGTATCTTGGTACTCAACTGCTTTGAAACGCATTGAATTTTTGATACTCAATGGATTTTGATGTGAAAATTATGTCCTGATACTCATCATTTGTTTGGTCCTCAGTGCAAAAGCTAGAACTTGTCAATGTTGGTTCCCTTGTGACTCACTATATTCCTTACTGGGAAAAAGATGTTTGGTATTCATCATTTTTGGTACTCATCGAACCTTCTGGAACCAATTAATAATGAGTACTGAGATAGCACTCTATTGATATATAACTGGGTTTGTCCATTTTTAAGTGTCAGGGGATTTCTAATTTAATGAAGACTGGGATGAACTCATGAAACAGGCAGGCACAATGAGGAAATCCTTGGAAATGAAGTGATGGGTCCATCAAGTCTAACTTTTCATTTAGACATCTGGAAACATTGATCTCTTGCTGGTTCTGCACTGAGTATCCGACCGAGCGCTGCTCTTTGCTATTTTGGCAAGTTTTCCTATGCTACTTTCATTTTAGATAGAACTGTATTATCAGTTGGAAATTCCCTCTCTTGGACTTGGTTGCAACCATACAAACTAAGCAGGCATGTTGCCTCAAATCTTTCAGCCTGGATTTTCTTCAGATTGTAACAGATAACAGATAATCAGAGTTGGAAGGGACCTTGTAGGTCATCTAGTCCAACCCCCCCCACCCAAGCGGGAGACCCTACACCATTTCTGACAAATGGCAGTCCAATCTCTTCTTGAAAGTCTCAAGTGATGGTGCTCCCACAACTTCCGAAGGCAAGCTGTTCCATTGGTTGATTGTTCTCACTGTCAGAAAGTTTCTCCTTATTTCCAGGTTAAATCTCTCCTTGTTCAGTTTCCATCCATTATTCCTTGTCTGGCCTACAGGCGCTTTAGAAAACAGCTTGACCCCTTCCTCCCTGTAGCAGCCCCTCAGTTCACCTTAAATTTATAGTCACCCAATGTCAAGGGGAGCTTATACAAATGTTCTTTACCAAATAAGCATATAAAATGTTTCCACTGTTGGTGTTTTCTTCAAAAAGGACAAAGAGTTAATTCTAATTTTAAAATGTGCTTAGAATATTAACATAATACTCTTGTCAGTTTGAAATAGCCCAACCACCCGTGTTTTATAAACACATTTTTATGTTGTTCTGTAATAGGAGGTGCCAACTGCTTAAGATGATCCCGAAGGCAGCAAGCAACAAATGGTAACACTCAACATTGGTCCAGCTTGTTTGCTGCACTATGTAGGGCAGAGATCCTGGCTGAATCACTTAATCTGAGAGAGATCTAAAATGTATCTGCATACGTTTTCAAAACAGAGAGCCTGGTGTAGAATTGACCACATTCACCTTGTGGTCCAACCTATGAAATACAGGTAATCCTCAACTTACAACCATTTGTTTCATGAGCGTTCAGACAATGGCACTGAAAGAAAATGACTTATGACCAGTTGTCACACTTATGACTGTTGCTGCATCCCTACAGTCACGTGATCCAACTTTGGGTGTTTGGCAACTGGAATGTATTGACGATGGTTGCAATATCCCAGAATTCTGGAATTGTCACTTGCAACTTTTTTATGGCAAGCAAAGTCAATGAAGGGAAGCCGGATTCACTTAACAACTGCTTGATTCACTTAGCAACTTCAGTGATTTGCTTTAATGGCAAAAAGGTCATGAAAAGGGGCCCAGCTCACTTAACAACTGTCTTGCTTAGCAGTGGAAATGTTAGGCTCAGTTTGGTTGTAAGTCGAGGTAACTGTGTTGATTGGACACTATTTGTCTGAAATGGTATAGGGTCTCCTTCTTGAGCAGGGGTTGGACTAGAAGACCTCCAAGGTCCCTTCCAACTCAGTTCTTCTGTTCAATATTCGTGTGTTTCATTTTAGAAAACGGGGCCCTGGTTCACTGAAGTAAATGATATGCCTCACCTCATCACAGGCTTGACAAGAAACCCTTCACTTACTTCTCCAGTTCTAATGCCAGGTTTGTAAACATTGACTTTAATTCTGGTTCCAGCCTTGTAAAGGCTTTGCCTTCCTTCCCATCAACCACCACGTTCTCTGAAGTGTTGAAGACCAGAGATGGGCAGAGTCCAGTACTCAATTAAACGTGTACTCTAAATAATTCCCAACTAGGAGAAATGTTATGAAAGGAGAACAGAAACATCCACTCTCCGCTTTAGCTCTTTCTCCCTGTGATGTGATATACATATACAATATACAATATATTATAGACTCTCAATCATAGTATGGTTAAACTTAGCATGACATACAATTCTAGACCATAAGGTTATAATAGTTAAGGAGTGCCTTTATACTAATTTGTACCCCTGGTGTGTTTGGCCTTATGGGTAGTTCTCATTTAGCAACTGGCTCATTTAGTGACGGTTTGTAGTTATGACGGTGATGAAAAAGTAATTTTATGACCAGTCCTTGTATTCACAACCTTGTCAGGTCTGTAAAGCAAAACAAAAACAAAAAAACAAACCTGAAGCAAGATCGTAATCACAGTCGCAGGTTCACTTAATGACCAAATTGCTGGTGCCAAACGCTCTTGCTAAAGAAGGACTGAGGGGTCCTTCGTGCTCTCTGAGCTTGCCTGCTTTCTTGCAGACATTTCATTACCTGAAGGGTAATGAAAGACCTGCAAAAAAACAAGCAAGTCATACACCAAGGACCCGTCATTTCAACCCTGAGCTACAAATATCCTCCTTTAAAGAAGGACTGCCTGTTCTTATTTTAATAGCGCTACATGTCATTTGAATCTGAACTAGGATTATCCTAATGTTAACTTCCCTTATGGACTTTGATGTTGAGACTCGAGAAAAAGTACAGAGAAGAGCAGCCAGGATGAGATTAGGGGACTGGAGGCTAAAACACACAATGAATGGTTGCAGGAACTGGGCTTGGCTAGTCTAGTGAAGAGAAGGACCAGGGGAGACATGATAGCAGTCTTCCAATATTTGAGGGGCTGCCGCAGAGAGGAAGGGGTCAAGCTATTTTCCAAGGCACCCGAAGGCCAGACAAGAAATAATGGATGGAAACTGAACAAGGAGAGATTTAACCTGGAAATAAGGAGAAACTTTCTGACAGTGAGAACAATCAACCAATGGAACAGCTTGCCCTCGGAAGTTGTGGGAGCGCCATCACTTGAGACTTTCAAGAAGAGCTTGGACTGCTATTTGTCAGAAATGATTTAGGGTCTCCCGCTTGGGTGGAGGGTTGGACTAGATGACCTACAAACTCCAGTGGTGATACTCTACCGGTTCGGCCCGGTTCTGGCAAGCCGGTAGCAGTTATGAGCAGCGAAGACCAAACCAGTTCTCTCTGCCGCTCTGCTGTTGGGCCCACCTGCCCACCCCATACTCACCTTTATCCGCTGGATTTGAAGCGCAGCTGTTTTGCGCGGCACAGAATAGTGCGGTGCGGCAGCTGCTGAAGCAACCGGGATCTTGCAAGAGGCAAGTTAGAACATCTCTGTGCCTGGGCAAATGCCTCTGCGCAAAGTGTGTGTTTGGCGCATGAATGCACGCAAAGTGTGTGCATATGCGCAAAGTGTGCCCACCAAGCCATGCCCATCGAACTGGTGGCAAAAATATTTGAATCCCACCACTGACAAGTCCCTTCCAACTCTGATTATCTGTTTAATCTGTTTAACAAGGGTAGTAAATGAAGAAAGTCCCCCCAAAAAATGGCTGATTGAGGCTTATGCTATTTGGGATGACAGGAATGTATTTTTTTAAAGTTACTTCTTGTCCTGGGACATCTCCATATTTGAAACATAGACGTATCGTTTCAGATTGCAAATATGTTCCTGACAACTTTTTGATAAGATCTGGGCTGCAAGTGCTTTGTAATATGAATCCCACTAACAGATAGTCTTTTCATTTTACAAGCCATTTTATGTCCTAGATCTTTTATGACTGTTTTGATTTCAGAACAATTGTCTGTGTAAGAAACAGGCAAAATTGCAAGTTGGTTATTCTCTTACAATGGAAAGACTGTGTAATCCTGCCTTTACTGTCTTGGGTGGGAGATACGTGCTCTCTTTCTGCTTATAAAATTTGGCTCGTATCAGTGTAATGGAAAGAGTGACCAGCTTCATTTTGTGTGGCTATTGATTATTGCTGCATTGAAAGTGTAGCCAATGTTTCTTATTATTTAAGAATAGTTACATGGGTTTTTTGTATTAATTTTTCTTTGTCTTCCTTGATCTTATTTTTTCTATATGTGAAATGTTGAAAGCCATCTGAATTTTTTTAACAAAAATAATTCTAAATATTTATCTACTCCTACAGATTTTTTAAAGTATCTCTTTTTTGTTTTAGGGTTGTTTTTTTTGGCCTCTCATTATTATTTATTATTATTTTAAAATGTGCCTATCTCCCCTGTAGATGATTTCTCATTACACCTGTTATTAATTTTTACGCAGCACAATTAGCATGACGTAAGATAATGGAATTGGTTCACGGTCTAAGCATGCTTTTATCATTTTATTTCTTAATTCACTGCTGTAAGAATGGTCAGAAGTTTTAATTAACAGCTTTGTTTCCCATCTTATTTGTCAAGACGTATAATTGAATCTTTAGGGTAAGTGGAAGCATGTAGTTCCGGAAAAACATCATATATCAACTGCACTGTGGGGTAGATTCCATCTTACAATTATTAACCCGACTGCATTGGTTATAAAATCTGCTTCCTTTTACAGCATGTGTATTAAAGCAGTCTCAACAAATCTAAATAAACACTGCTAAACAAATTCTAGGATGGAAAGTCAAATTACCTTATTCAACCCATGGGAATGTATTGCATTTTTTTTTTTTTTTACCTTTAAGGATCTTAAGAAATTTACGGTGTAGTTTCTTTCTGGATGTTTCCATGAGCACGCCCTGGCTACTTAGCACAAGCAAATCACAAGGAAAGTGCAGCTTTTCTCGCAGATTCAACAAACTTCACTTTTCACACTTCTATCCCCTTAAAACACTGAAAACCTTGACATTAAATATTTACATAAAACGAACCCTTGTGTTTATCTGTTTCTACTCCATTGAGCTTTTACAATCTTGCAGTGCTGTTTAAGATCAGGATTCCCTGTTTAGTCTAAGGGCCTTTCAGCATGAATGGGTGTCCCCCCCGCACTGCACCGAACAGTAAATGAGCATTCATTTCTTATTTCGCACAGATGCTGCACCCAGGGGTTTGCTAGAAGTTTGTGCTTCTATTTTGAGGTTATGTCAGGATCAGAAGTGGAAGATCAATTGGAATCTTTTGGGAGCTCTTGACAAAAATCCACTGGTTTTTTGTGGGATTCATTGAGTTATGACTGTTTTTCACACTTACTGCCGTTGGTGGCATCCCCCTGATCACGTGATCAAAATTCAGATGCTTGGTAATTGGTTCTTATTTATGACAGTTGCAGTGTCCCGGGGTCGTGCAATCCCCTTTTGCGACCTTCTGACAGGCAAAGTCAATGGGGAAGCCGGATTCACTTAACAGGCGTGTTACTAACTTAACAACTGCAGTGATTCACTTAACAAGGAAAGTCGCAAAATGGAGCTAAAACCCATTAACAAATATCTCAGTGATCAACATAAATTTTGAACACAATTTTAGCCGTAAGTCAGGGACTATCTGTATTCAGTTCAGTATGCTTCTTTGCTTTATTCCTATCTACTAAGAGCCGTGGTGGTGCAGTGGTTAGAATGTAGTATTTCAGGCTAGTTCTTCTGACTGCCGACTGCCAGCAGTTCGGCAATTCTAATCTCACCAGCTCAAGGTTGACTCAACCTTCCATCCTTCCAAGGTCTGTAAAAGGAGGACCCAGATTGTTGGGGGCAATATGCTGGCTCTGTAAACCACTTGGAGAGGGCACTAAATCACTGTGAAGCGGTATATAAGTCTATTGTATACGATACTAGCTGATAACCCAGTGTTGCCCGGGCATTTTTTCCCCCAATCCTCTATTAGACAGGAAAACCCTGTAGTTGGGAGTCATGTTGAAGGCTGAGAGGGAGCCACCTTCTGGAGTACTGGAGTACTGTGAAGCGGTTACCATGGTAAGTCCACTGTGCTGCACAGTAGAATCCATTTTAAGGCACACATACCTCCGAGGGGTGTTAGGGGTATCTTACCCCCACAGTATTTGTTTCCAGAGGGTAAGTCATCTGTGTACCAAGCTTGGTTGAAATTGCTCAAGGCGTTCCAGAGTTATGCTGGAACACATACACACACACACACCTGTTTTAGTATAAAGAAGATATACTATACTATACTACTACGGCTGTTTTCCTTCAGCCGATTCTGATGTCAACTTGTTAACCAACCTTTGATGTTTATTTTGTCATCTGATCTTTATAGTTCTGCTTTTTAAGAAAAAGATTTCATAACACAGCTGATGGACCAGTAACATCATCCAGAGTTTGGGTGGCTTTGGCCATACTGAGGTCATCTCTAAGATATCCTCTAATTTCCTCCTTTCTTTACTAATGTCATTGGACTTTGAGAAATTCGCAATTGTTCATTCACTTGATATCCAACATTGACCAAGAAGAAAATATTCAAATATTCAAATCAATAAACTTGCTGAAACTGAAAAAGTTGGGGCCTGCCTGGCCAGTGCTTGGAACTACAGATATACTCCTTGAATCCTCTAATGGCGGAAAGGTCAAAAAGACATACAGATAATCCTCGACTTTATGACTACAATTGAACCCAAAATTTCTGTTGTTAAGTGAGACATTTGTTAAGTGAGTTTTGTCCTATTTTACGGATTTTTTTTGTTAAGTGAATCACTGCAGTTGTTAAGTTAGCAACACAAATGCAAATATTTCCATTAAGTTCTCGCTTTTTCTCCCTCCCTCCCTCCCTCTCCTCACCATACACATGCACAAGGAAAGAAGTCCCATATTGTTTCTATCATCCTCTTCTAGTTTCCCTGGCCACTATACAAGAATTCCTATGTTATTGCTTACAATTATTGGTGGGCTTAGGAGGAGGAAGAGAGGGTGGGGGAATTAAATCTCTTCGTGAAATGAGTGCTCTCATGCTAGGGCCAGTCTTCAACTTCCAGCTTCTGCAGATGCCTCCTGGGTAGGATTTACCCAGCTCTATGCACCTTTTATAGGCTTCTTTTTAAATAGACCTTTTGATAAGGATGCTAATGAAGAATTAATGTGTAATGGAGACTTCCCTCCCTCCTTCCCTCCCTCTCCATACAAACGAGTTAAAACCAAAGCTTTGAGGGGAGATTACTTGCATCCCAGACAGGGGAAAAATAATTGGTCACCTTAGCGAAGACATTGCTTTTCTTCTCATCCCTCAAACTTGCCATTTCCCAGTCTCCATCAAAAAAAATTTTTTTTTTTAAATAGAGAGCCCCATTTAGTCACTTGCACATGATTCCCGCCACAAAGTTTAATATAGTGCCAAACAGTACTTCAGGATATTTGGTCAACGTTCATTCCCTCACATTGGAAAAGAGGGAAGGGGGTACTTTGTTTTTCTGAAGGATGGCTGGATGATGCTAGCCAAGCCTCATAATTTCCCTCCACTGCTCAGAAACTAAGCCATCTTGCCGCCCCTCCCCCTCCTTTCAGAGCAGACCACCCACTCAGATAGGAATACACAAACCACATGGGTTAGGAATGTCTGCTCAGCGCCCAAATCAATATCAGCATCAGAACCTTATTACTTGGAAGAGCCTGGCTTTTAACACAACTCATTTCTTTCCTCTTTTTTAAAATATATTTTAATTTTCAGGGGGGGGGGCTTCCCCATAGTGCGTCCAAAAGAGGGGAGGAGTGGGGGGGAGAGAAAACGTCCGAGAAATCCTTCTTTAAAAGGAATAATGTCAAAGGAAATATACCCATTCTTTCTTCTCCTTAAGGGAGACATTTTGCTTTCTCATATCTGGATGGGAACCTGCACTTGACATCTTAACCACGCAGATCCGGAGTTACATTCTTATACATTCTTACATCCTATAATAGAAAATTGTCATTTGTACCACAGAAAGGGAAAGTGTGTTATATTAAAAGAGTCATACTATTGTTGCCAAATTAAAAACACAGGCAGAAGCCCAATCTGAATTGTTCCATTCTTGCAATTATTTGAGAAATGAACGCATATCTGTCTAGTTTGTAAAAAATACTGTTGCTTATGTCTTAAACAACATGTAAATTTCATCCTATGCACCTCTACTCAGAACTAAGTTTAATAGGGTTCCTATCACAAGATGCTCTCAAATATTGCTCCCATTTTCCCATTCCATCCAAATCCCTACCATCTCAGCTAGGATCCTGGGAATTGGCTTACAATCTGAAAGTCACATGTTGTCTTTGTTATTCCCTGAAGTCTCCTTGATTTAATTTTCCATCAATGTGCCACAAATAACACGACAGGTAGTCCTCAACTTACAACAGTTAATTTAGTGACCGTTCAATGTTACAATGGCACTGAAAAAAAGTGACATGATCATTTCCCCCATTTTTGAGCCTTGCAGCATGTGATCCTGAGATCAAAATTCAGACACTTGGCAATTGGTATGTATTCATGATGATTAGTGTCCTGGGGTTATGTGAATACCTTATATAAGCTTTTGACAAGCAAAGTTAATGGGGAAACCAGATTCAGTTAACAACCATGTTATTAACCTAACAACTGCAGTGATTCACTTAACAATTGAACACGATTAGTAATAATAGAGTTGGAGAACATTCTTTAGAAGAACTTGAGGCTGATGGAGCTGGAATGAAGGAAACAACATGGCTGCTTTATTTTATTCTGGCTGGAATCCGAGTAATTTTTTTCTCCATCCAGATATCAGATCACTTCTTCTACTACATCTCCGATCAAGCCCAGGGTGAAGATATATAACTGAGTATGAACTCAGGAAAATTCCCCCCTGATCTAATAGATACCTCTTTCAATCGTCTCATGATTGAACAGGCCAGGGGGGAAACTGAACTCTGAGGAGGCTGAGGAGAAAAATTATTTCAGCTTTGGGCCAGGTGAACTGAATTGGCTAAACAAAATTCTTGAAAAACAAGAAAAAAGCACAACATAATCAACTGCAGTGTGAAATTCCAGGCAAATGATGTTCAAATGACACGTTTCTCTGTAGCATTCTTTTTTTTTTACCATGTTGTTGAATCATTTGAATTAATTATTTACCCCAGACTAATGCTGAAAGAGGCATTCTTTAAAACACTTGGCAAAGGACAAGCTAGTGTTTGGATTTACAATGTATGTTGTACTTCTGAAGGATGTTTTCAGAGGGCTGTAATATATACTACATAAATAAGTAATTACACCTCAAAGGACTCACCCCTTTATGGTTTGTATATATGATCCTTATGTCTTGCAATTCCACTCCCAATAACTAATTATTATTGTAATAATCTGTGGTAATATAAGTACCTTTATATTTTGCCTCAGCTGTCTCCAGACTGGTGTTTTTCAGATGTGCAATTCATGTGAAGGGCACCAAACTGGCTATTTAAATTTGAGACTCTAAGCCATGAACACAATATCCATCCCTACTCTATCCACTCTGGTTCCACAGTTTGACTTGACAATCAAGATTGCGTATTTATAAACTTGTGAAAAAAAAAGTATTGTTTTCATTAGAAAAGGTCAAAAAAGGACAAGGGAAAAATAGTGGTTTTTAATACAGATTCTGATTCAGGTGAAACACCACAAGAATATAATGTAGTTGTCATAAAGTCAGATATTGTGCTATATATTTTACCAATCCTAAATGATCACTCTTCCATGTAGCTGAGACTGAATTCTTTGCCAGAAAATAGGACTATTTGAAATTAATTGAAAAAGAATTTATTTTGTTTCAGCATACAAAATAACTAAAGTAAATTGTTTTTTTTTTAAAAAAAGGACACCACTTACCAGCTCTTATTCTACCAGAATTTTGTGGAAAACACTCTTCACTTTCAATACACAAATGCAGCTGAAATGTGTTTATTCCATCCTCATTCTCATCAAACTAGAGAACTAACATTTTATAAGGATGACTGATGAGCTACATGCAAGTCAGAGTTAAGAGTCTACTGTAATTTCAGTAATATTCCCTTTACATAGTTAACCCCTCCACCCCCACAAATTCTGTACATCAGCTACTATTTTTTGTGGCTCAAAGGACTTACTTTGCCTTTTTAAAAACAAAGAAAAAACACATGTCCAGTATATAGTCAAAGTTATGTTGGCCTGTGCTCCTTCCAACAATCTCTCAAGAGTTTTTGCCACAAAATTTAGTTAGAAAAGTCAACATTGACCCCTCCCCCAAAGCACAGATTTTGTGCTCAAATTGAAATGAATCGTGTTGAATGTGCACTGTTAAAAAAAGTTGAAAGACAGCCTTTAGATTTTCAAACATTTCATATAAAAATGCTAACAAAAATGTAAAAAACCCACTCAAACATCTCCCGCCGTGCTCCAAGATCACATCATACACCTGATGTCAAAAGATTTCAAAAACCTCCCATCCCAACAATTGCACATTTAACAGTTGGACTTAAAAAAGAACATAACACTTCAAGTATGTTTCATGCCAATCATCAATAAGAGTCATAACATTACTGAAGAAAAGTACACTTGTTCTTTTGAAAGTCTAAGATAGACTTCCGTAGTTTAGGTCAAATATCTTAATTTAAAAATAATAAAAAATAAACCCACATTCACACACATAACATACACACAAAAGGAAATAATTTCTTTGGACTTAAAGAAACAGCGTTAAGAATTCCCATTTGATGATGAAGAAATAACCTTACTACAAACTTAATTTTTCATACTGCAACATACTGTGCACAAAGAACAAGGAAATCCATTAGATGTTTCTGCAGGATGATTCTGTAGCAACAGATGATAATCTGGTAACTAAGCAGCAATTGGATATACAACAGCCTTTCAAGCACAGCTTATTTTGAAAAGGCTAACAAATCCTTCAGATCCAAAAGTAGTCCTTAAGCAACATCTTCTATCAGGATATATCACTTGACATCCCTGCTTTAATGGCTTCAGTAAGAGAAGGCCTCTTTTCTGCCCTCTTTCTTTAAATGGAGTTTTATTTTATGAAATTACTTTTGTTAAAGATTAAAAAATACTTCTGGAAATCAGGGCAGTGATGTTTAGTAGATAATTTCACTAAAGAAAGATGTTTCTATTGGGTGGCTGTTTTTTTTTCTTTCAGAAAACATCATTTTACCATTAAAAAGTTTAAAATGGTAGGACAGGTAACATTTTGGAAGAAGTCCAAACATCTCTGAAAAAAAAATGGAAGGAATACAAGTTCTCAGGTGGTCCCTATAGCAATACATGCACGAATGTAGAATTTTTTTTTTTTTTTTTAAAAAAAAGAAAGGATGGGGGTGGGAGAGTAGTTTAGAACTCATTTATTCACATCCAAACATAATATGTATTAATTATGCAATTGAAATTAATCTGATTAACCAGTTTGAGTTAAGAGCCCTATTACAACTGAATGTGAAGTATGGAACAAGTAATGAAATTTAGAAATAATTTTCAGCATATTGGCCGTAAATAGTTCCCAATCAAGGGCTTTCTGTCTATACCATGAAAACTGAACTAGTATTCCTCTTATGGCAAGCATCTGCTTATAATGTTATATTTGTTTCTAATATAACCTTAAAACAGATGCAGAAATGTTGACGGGAAAGCAATTCTGAATTGGGATAGCATACTGTATTAACACATTTGTGTTTTTTCCCCTTAATAACAGGTCAGAATCTCCTTTTGTTTTGTTACATATAGTCCAAAATGAGCACATTAATTATAACCTGGGTGATCCTGCTACAGTAGACTGAGCATTTTAAAAAAATGGATAGACTTTTCTGCCTTACCCCACACCAGTATCTTATTTTGGGGAACCACAGAAATTGAAACCAAACAATGCAGTGGGGTTTTCACACTGTACTAGCAAAAGGGTCAAGACAAAGTGGCATGAAAGCAAGAGTAAGGTCAGAAGGCCTGTGATGGCGGTGTGCTGGATCCAAGGAGCATCCGTGAGACACGGGACATTGTAGCGTCTGGTAGTGCCATTCCCTCAAGGACGTTGGAATATGCATATGCAGTAATAAATAGATCAGTTATGTAATAAGGCAGTGTGTTGAACATGCATTTATCTTGTGGCCTGGAGTACCACAGAGAGAGACACATGATACCATACACATTCATTAAGTGTTTTTTTTTTTTTCAAGGCTATCCAGGCTAACTCTTCCAGAGCATTTCCTTGGTGAGAAGAGCAATTCGCTGAGGCTTGTCATTTTTCTTCTCCTTTATCAAGAGATGATGAACTGGCTTTAACAAAAAAATAAAATAAAAATAAAGCTGAAGAGAGCTGTTGGGGTTTTTGCACCATGGCTGCATCGTTCTGAATGTTTTATTTTTCTTTTTTTCTTTTTCAGATAAAAAACAAACAAACAACCAGCAGTTTTTAATGCAACCACAACTGATGTCCTCAGGATGCTCCAGATGTTTCCAGGTAACTCTGTAATTTTCTAACTGTGGTTTTGTCCAGTGAGCAAAGGTCAAAGTCAAACGTAGTGTTTGTGATGTGAAAATGTCCCGTTTCTTCTATAAGATTTACAATCTGTCATTCAAAAACAAAAGGAAAGGTTAAATTTAAACACTTCTGATCATCTCATCTGTAAGATTTTCAGATAAAATGTAGCATTACATTGTTTCTTTGTCCATGGGCCTGAGCATGATACATGAATGCCAACAATAGCTTTATGCTTGTTATAACCTTCCTTAATTTTTTTGTTTATTTATTTCTCTTAAATCATTTTAAAATAAAATTTGTAGACTGCTACAGATCTTTCCAGGCAAGTATCCTACTAACTGGAGAAATGAAGTAACAAACTGAACAGCAACTCTTAATTGGCAATTCTCAGTTATGACTCTGCTTGATTCGGCTATTTGCTGACCTGAAAATGTCATACGCGTATTGTAATTTACTATGATCTATTCAAACCCTTTTTTCTTTCTTTCTTTTAAATAAATTTTATTAAGTTTCCAAATTTTAAAAACATAAAATTTTATACATTGTTATCAACATCAAAACATCTTTTGCATCTCCTCACATTTTTCAGTATATGTATTTACTTATTCCTTTACCATTACATCTTACTCTTACTATAAATCAATATCTTTTATCCTTACATCTCAATCTTCTCCATGGTATATTTACATATTCCCTCATTCTTTTCCTAATTGCCTTTTTATTTTCTTTTTATTTTTAAACCACTCATCCCAGGCATCCCAGGCCCTATAATAAATTGAATCTTCTCCGTCTTTTATTTTCATCGTTAGCCTGTCCATCTCTATACAATCTATTATTTTTTTATAACCATGCCTTCCAGTGAAACCCTTTTTTTCTTCCAGAGTTGTGAGTACGAAATCCTTGCAGCTGTTAATATATGTAACATAATATATCTATCTGTTTTATTGCATTTTTGTGTTATTATACCTAATAAAAAAGTTTCCGGATTAAATTCAATTTTTTGATTCGTGATTTCTTCTATCCATTGTCTAATTGTATTCCAATATTTTTTCACTTCCTGGAATGTCCACCAGGTATGAAAATAAGTGCCTTTTTCTTTTCCACATTTCCAACAATTTAGGTCTGAATTAAACATTTTTGCCAATCTAGCGGGAGGAAGATGCCATCTGTAGAACATTTTGTATTGATTTTCCTTGTATGCTGTGGATGTAATTAATTTGTAATTTGATCCCCACATTCTCTCCCAATTGTCCAGGTCTATATTGTGGCCAACATTTTTCACCCATACCACCATCGTCTCTTTGACCACCTCCTCTTCCATTTTAAAATCTAGTAGAAAGTTATATATTCTTGAAATCATTTTCTTTTCCATTTCTTGTAGAATTTTATCTAATTGATGCTTTTCCATGCAGAAACCAAATTGTTCTTTGTCCTTCTGATATCTGGCCTGAATTTGCATGTATGGCCACCAATCTATCTTTATAATATTTTGTTGCTGTAATTCTTGTCTCGTAAATCTTTTTACTCAAACCCTTTTCTGAATTAGTGCCCTTCAAATGTGTTGGAGATGACAATTATAATACAATATATTGTATAATGTGGCTTTAGCATTCTTAAGTTTCATCTAGAGGCCTTTCCCCCCTCTTCTATTCAAGAGCTTTTTAACTGAGATGAAAATGACCTAGATTGTTTACATCTTGTACATGCAAAGCACATGCTCTGCCTATGAATTAGAACTATTCCCAATAATCTTATACAGCTTAATTTGCTGTATACCATATATTGATGTATAAGGCAGTGTGAAACTATGGTATGAAATGCACAAATATTTCTCCAATTATTATATCCAAGCAGGCAGCCATACTATAAATAAAAGTATCCTCGACTTACAACAGATCATTTAGTGACATTTGAAATTACAACGGCACTGAAAAAGTGATTTATAGTACATCTTTCACACAACCATTAGAGCATCCCCATAGTCGTATGATCAAACTTTCAGATGCTTGGCAACTGAGTCATATTTATGATGGTTGCAGTGTTCCAGGGTCATGTGAATCACCTTTTGTGACCTTCCGACAAGTAAAATTAATGGAAAGGTCGGATTCACTTAACTTGGTTACTAACTTAACAACTGCAGTGATTCACTTAACAACTGCGTCAAGAAAGGTTTTAAATGTGGCAAATTCACTTAACAACTGTCTTACTTAGCAACATAAATTTTGGGCTGAACTGTCATCATAAGTAAAGGACCACATGTATATGCTTTTGATACTTAAAGAATAGCACAACCCTAGAACATTTTGGACTGAAAGACATAAAAATATTAAGAGCTGTACTATTAAGTGAGCAAGAAGCAAGCATTTCTGGCGAGATAGCCCAACTGAATAAATAACCTGGAACTCTGTAGTATTAAGAATATATATTTCCACCCATGTGGTTCCAGATCAGCAAGAGCTCATGAAAGGTTTAATCAGTCCACAATGTGAAACATACAGCATTACTAAAAATTAAATGTCAGCCTGCTGAGAAGCACCATGTTTAAAGTAGACGTTCATTTATTTCTGCCACACTGGTTTATATAGAAACTTTGGCTCCAACACTCCTCAGCTTGTGTCGAAGTAATGAGTTAGGAATGTAAATTAATTCTAAAATATGCTTCATTTAACCCTAGCTAATAAACCAGCCCAGGAAGATTTCTAGAAAAAAAATTCAGAAGTTTTTTTTTAAAAGAATGATCTATATTTGATATGCCTTCCTGTGGTACTCTGCCAAAACAGGGCTTTCCATTAACTCCCTTGATAATAAATTTAAGGAATTCAAAAGCTGTTAGGAAGTGTTAACAGATGCATTTTAAGCAATGCAGCACTCTTTAGAGGGATGAGAAATGAAACTTAGCTTTGGTTTGATTACTATCTATCCTTTTTAAGCTCCTAAATAAAAACAGCATGAACACTGGAATCCTACTCTTCATAAGGGCCTCTTGGAAATATAGTCCCAGGATTACAGCTGAGTAGGATGAATATTCACATTTAATAGAGGTGTAACTCAAGAATATAACCAGAAAACCTGAGGGCTTTTACTGACCATCTGCGAAAGGAAACCAAGTTTTTATATTCTTAATCTATTAAGAAATATTTGGCGGAAAAATAAGATAACAGCTGGCAAGATTTCAGATGGTCAGTTTTAAAATCACATTAAAAGTAATTCAGCTGAAGATGTAGGATGCAAAGTTCAAGACAGTTTTATTTAGGGTTTTTTTTGGTAAATTTTATTTGAGTTTTCACAAAAAGAAAAAAAATACAAATAAAACATCTTTTTTGAAAGTAGCGTAATCCCGGGTTACATTTCTTCGTACAGACACAAATTCAAGTTCATGCTCATTTTTATATTCTATTCCATATCTTATTACTATTTTACATTTTCTGCATAGCTTCTCCCCTCTTTTAATTTTCTCAATTTTATTTTAATTATCTCATCTCAATTCAAATCATTATATTTGTATTTTTTGTCTGTCCTGTTTCAATTATCTATTATCTTTTCTCATTAAACAAAATTTCTCCTGTAGTTACTGATTGGAGTATGACGCCTTTATATCTTTTAAGTTTATCCATTTAACTCTTATTTAGGCTTCAATATATACCCTAAAGTTATAACATTCAATATAATACATAACTTCCATTCGGATTCTGCTTGGTACATTCTTAAAATACACACTATATTCTTAAAAAAGAAAAAAATTATAAATGTATGTAATTAAAACAACACATTCCATTCCAATTCAATTCTATCATTAATATTAATATTCATTAAAGTCTTAACTTCTTTAACATTACTTTTCAATTAAATATCATACTTCTATGGGAACAATTATAAGCTTTCCATAATTAATTCCCCCCCTTCACTTATATTTTATAAAACATTAACTAATTAAAATGTTCCCGTCCCTTCCTAATTCAATTTTCTCATTTATTTTATTTCACTTATTTTATTAACAAACATTTCACTAAATTACACTAACTATTTTATCCCTCATTTTAATCATACATTGTTTCCAATTTTCTAAAGTTATTTCTATTACTAATATAACAATACAATCTTATGTACCTTTACAGAATCCCTTTTTCAGTTAGATTTTCACCTATTATCTCTAAATAGGTCCTGTTTCTCTATATCTTGCTCCAGTCCTTTGTAACTTCTTTTCCTTTCCTTCTTCCCTCTCTTCTTCTCTCTCCCCTTTTTACCCCCTTGTCTCTCTACTTTTATTTCTCTCTTCTGTATTCCCCCTTTCTGTTGCTTTCCAGTATTATATTTATTTTTCGAATTATTTTTCTTTTCTTTGGTTGTTTTTTTAAATCTTAAATTCTCCATTCTCTTTCCCCTCTTTCCTTTTTCTTCCCCACATAAAATTACTTGTTCATTAAAGATGGCTTCTTCTTTGTCCCAGTCTTCTTGTTTTGCAGACGTTTCTTGTTGTTTCTCATAGTTCCAAATCTCCATTTCTAAGAATTGAAAAACGAAGCCAAAAGAACCCTTCCCTTCTTGTGCATCTTCTTTGTACTTTTTCAGTTCCATTTTCAATTCATCCAGAAGTAGTGCCATTGTATAAATTTTTAAACAACCACCCGATTAATTTTAGTCATTCAAATGTAATAACCAAGAATCCAAAGATCACCAAATAATCCAAATACATGCAAGCTGTTTCTTTTTGCTCTTTTTTTTTCACTTTCTCTTCTTGGGGTTACTGTTTAGTTACAAAGTTTCAGTTAAAATGTATCTTTTAGAAGTCTTGTTGAAGTTTTACTGTAGATTCTTTTTAATTCCAGGCAGTCTCCTCCCTCTTCCAGATCCTGCCCTTATTTTTTTCTCTCCCTTCCTGCTTATGAAAAAAAAAAATTAGTGTCCAGAAATCCTTATTATCCCTTTGGCATTTTATTTTATTTTCAGCTTAATTGCCTATTGATGTCAAAGTGGATTTTTCCGATTTCTAATTTAAGTCTCTTAGTTGTCAGTATAGGGAAGGAGAGAGAAGAAAAAAAAAAAGCCAAACCTTTCCTTTTTCACTTTCCTTTGCTGCTTCCAACTCTTCTTTGGGAGCGATGTTATTTTTTTGTAAATTTAAATTCCAGGGTACCTTAGTTGTTGCTTTCACAATTTAACCTGGTCAACCAAAACTTTCACTTCTTATCTTCCTCCTGCACATTCTTTTCTGGTTGAGTTCTTCTTTGTGGTGGCCATTTCTGACCACCGCTGCAACCGCCTTCAGGAAATGGAGTAATGGCCAGCTGAGGAGGAGAGATACGGCTCTCCTCAGCCCTGCTGGCGGACTCCCCCCTCTTCACCACCTCTACGGGGTGGCTTAGCCATGAAACCAGCCGGCTCGGGGCGCTCCAGCGGCGAGCCCAGACCGAAACCGCGCACGATCGCGGATTTCTGTCTGTCGCCGAAGAGACTTCAAACCGGAAGGGCAGTTTTTAGTTTTGATGAAGTAAAACTACACATTGTCGTTTAATGTAATATATAGTTCTGGTTTCCCTTTAATTTCACTGCAGTCAATTTGGCAGCAACAATATAAAAGCTTCTACAACAGAACGTGTGTGTGTGTATGTGTGTATGTATGTATGTATGTATGTATGTATGTATGTATGTATGTATGGTATTCAGCTTTATTCTGGTATTTTCCCATGTCATTATAGTTGTGCTTTTAAAGTTGTAGCAACATTTCAGCAGAATCTCATCTGCTATCATCAGGCTTTTGTATTGTGTTCGTCTGTGAGTCAGACTTTTACAGTTGTTTCAGTTTTAAAAGCACAACTATAATGACGTGGGAAAATACCTGAACAAAGCTGAATACCATACATGTAAGTACCCGCAAAAACTTAAGAAAACATATGTATATATATATATGCCAAGGAGCATGGAACGCTGTCGACTTTCCAATCGACAAGCCCAGCACCTTTAATCACTGAGCCATCATCCCTCCCAAAAACAGGATACAAATCAATACATTATTTATCAAAAATAAAAATAAAAATTATGTCTACCTCCTTGAATTATTTATAATAAAAATAAAGTGGGATAGGGCGTTGGTACTTACCTGATACGCCCGTTCTCTGTGAGCTGTGAAGAGCATCCAGAAATGGGAGGTGCTTCAGTCTCTTCTGGAAAGGCTGGGCTTAAAACTCTGGGACGCTCCTCCTCCTCCACGGGATACCTCCCCAGCATCCCCCAGTTTTGCGAAGACTGAGTGCCAAAGTCCAGGACTCATCACCTAATCTAGATCCCTGACCGGAACCCCACCAGATGGAAAGAAATGGGTGGGGCTGGATGCTCTTCACAGCTCACAGAGAACTGGCGTATCAAGTAAGTACCAACGCCCTTTCTCCCATAAGTTGTTCAGAGCATCCAGAAGTGGAACATACCAAAGCTTGGCCTGTCCTTAGGGAGGGACTCCGTCTGGATCGAAATCCACTCCTAAACTCTGTGGACCCTCTGCATGACTCTTCTGCCAAATGAAGCATCCGCTGAGGCATAGACATCAATTTTATAATTTCTGACAAAGGGCGATGGTGAAGCCCAAGTCACCGCTCTGCAGATTTCGTCTATGGAAGCCCGTGTGGCCCATGCTGCTGATGTTGCCGCACTCCTTGTCGAGTGGGCTGTAATGCCCTTAGGAACTGAGATGGAATGGCATTCGTAACTTTTAGCTATGGTGGCTCTCAACCATCTACCAATGGTCGTCGACGACACCTTGTGTCCTAAAGTGGATGGGTTGAAGGATAGGAATAGAGCCTCAGATTTTCGAAATGCCGCCGTGCGGTCTAGATAGATGCTTAATGCCCTTCGAACGTCAAATCGATGCCATTGATGCTCCAGTCTATGAGATGGTTTCGGACAAAAATTTGGAAGCACCAACTCCTGCGCTCTGTGGAAGGCTGAATTTACTTTAGGGGTGAACGATGGATCCAATCTGAGAACCACTCTGTCCGCATGAAACACGCACAGGTCCTTTCTCATCGACAATGCTGCCAACTCGGAAATCCTCCTTGCTGATGTGATCGCAATTAAGAAGACCACCTTATATGTCAGGAATTTGAGACTAGCGGTTCTTAAAGGCTTGAACGGGCCAGTTGTAAGTGCGGTTAACACCTTGTTGAGCTCCCAAGTGGGATAGCGGTGAATTACAGGAGGTCGTAAGTTTGCAGCACCCTTAAGAAAGCTGTGGACATGTGGATAGTGTGCTATGGAACAAAGGTCACCCCAGGATATCACCAAGGCTAAGGCCGCCACCTGTCTGCGTAAAGTATTTGGAGATAGGCCCTTGGTCAACCCCTCCTGTAAAAAGTCCAATAATTGTCCTATTGATGGGGCGGTTGGGTCGATCTTAGACCCCCGGCACCAGTGACAGAAAGCGGACCACGTGGCCTCGTATATACGATTTGTAGAGGACCGTCTGGATGCTTGTATGGTGGCAATGGCATCCTCTGAAATCTGTTGGGTCCTTAAACGGCTCTGCTCAACCTCCATACGGCTAGGCTGAGCCATTGTGGGTCCGGGTGAAGTACCGGCCCTTGCGAGAGGGAAACCCTCGACGGTGGAATTTTCCAAGGTTGTTCTCTCGACAGGTCCTGTAAGTCCGCAAACCATGTTCGCCTGGGCCAGTAAGGGGCGACCAATATCAATTCTGCTCGTTCCTCCAATAACTTCTGGATCAACCTGGGTATTACAGGGAGTGGAGGAAACAAATATAGAAGTCCGGGAGGCCACTGACCGCAGGGCGTTGACGGCCTCTGCCCCCTGAGTCGGGTACCTTGAAATATACCAGGGCAATTGGGCATTGAGGGGAGAGGCAAATAGATCGATCACCGGTTGCCCAAACCTCCGCACTGCTTTCTGGAAGAAAGACGGGTATAGGCGCCACTCTGTCTGATCTATCGTGGCCCTGCTGAGCAAGTCCACTTGTGTGTTTAAGGCCCCTGCTATGTGCTCTGCCTTGAGCAAAAGCAGATTGGCCTCGCCCCACTTGAACAACCTGGACGTCTCCAGCATCAGAAGTTTGGAGTGGGTACCCTCCTGTCTGTTTACGTGGGCCTTGGTTGTGATATTGTCTGTCAAGACCAGAATGTGGCGTGATTGGAAAAGGGGTAGAAAACTGCGTAACGCCAGATGAACTGCTTGCAGCTCCAACAGGTTAATGCTTTGTGATTGTTTAGAAATAGTCCAACTTCCCTGTGCAGTGTGGGATTGGAAGTGAGCTCCCCATCCTACCAGGCTGGCATCGGTTGTGATCGTTGCCCTGCAAGGTTCCTTGAAAGGACACCCCTTGTTTATCGTGTTTTCCGACCACCAGCGAAGCGATCGGCGAACATTGTGCGGTACCTTTATCCGGACGTTGGAAGTGGCTCTTCTGGATCGCTGGAAAGGTAGCAGGAACCATTGCAGATCTCTAGAATGGAATCGAGCCCAAGGAACAATGGAAATACAAGAAATCAGTTTCCCTAACAGTTGAGACAGAACTGCCAGGGAAACCCTCTTTAAGGCTCTGATCTCTCTGGCCAAAGACTGGATACTATTCAACCTGTCCTGAGAGAGAAAAACCTTGGCCTCCATGGTATCTATCACTGCCCCCAAATGAACTAACCTAGTTGAAGGGATCAAATGGCTTTTATCCCAAATTATGCAAAAGCCATGACCTTGAAGGGTCTCCAGAGTAATCTTGGTATCCAAATTTGCTTGATGTCTGGAAGATGACAAAATTAAAATATCATCCAGATAACATTGTAAACGAATAGATTTGATCCTGAGGGAGGCAGCCAAAGCCGCCAGGACCTTAGTAAAAGTCCTAGGGGCCAAAGCCAGACCGAATGGTAGGGCAATATATATTCGTAGTGCCGATCAGAATAGCAAAATCTAAGATATTTGTAGTGAGCAGGTCTAATTGGTATATGTAGATAAGCCTCTGTCAGATCTATAGAGGTCAGGACATCGTTGTCTCTGATGCTGAGCAGAATGGACTGGAGAGTAGTCATCTTAAATTTTCGATAAACCAATGATCTGTTCAGACGTTTGAGGTCCAGAATTGCCCTCCAGCCCCCAAACTCTTTGGGACCACAAACAATAGACAGTAACAGCCTTGACCCCTTTGTTCAGATGGGACCTCTTCTAATGGCCCGAATATGCAGAAGATGATTGATAGCCTCCTGCATCAATGCTCTCTTAATGGGGTCCGTGGACCTAGGGGCTCCTAATGAAAAAGTTCGGGGGAGGATTGAAACTCTAGTGCCAAACCAAACCTAACAGAGTCCCTGACCCATGCATCAGAGGTGGAGCTGTCCCATTGATCAGAAAACAATTTTAGCCGCCCTCCAATGTGAGCTGCTGTCAAGGACTCACTTGGGGCGACGAGAAAACCGGCCTCCGGTACTTCTGGGGTTTCTTCTGTTTTGGCCTCCCCGCTGACCTCTATCAGAAGATTCCGACCTATCCTGTCTAAAACTAGGCCTGTAGCCTGATGTTCTTTGCGATCTGGGAACGTATGGGCCTTGATAGTAGGGCCAAAAGGAGCCCCTTTGAAACGACTGGGGCGTTCTGTTTTCAGACCTCCGAAAAAGAGGGGGAAGCACTTTTTTCTTGTTTCTATTCTCAATAAGCAGGGGCTCCAAGACATTGCCAAATAATTTATCCCCCAATATTGGGGCTGATGCCAGCTTGCATTTATGCTTGGTATCCGCCTGCCAATGTCTGAGCCATAGCAGTCTCCGTGCTGATACGTGAGATGCTATGGCTCTAGACGAGAATTTGACTGCATTAAAGTGGCGTTGGTGGAGAATTCTGCCCCTGCAATAATCTTAGCAATATCCTGGTGGGCTCTGACATTTGACACCAGCAATATATCCCTCAAGCGAAAGAGCCATCGTAGGGAGGACTGTGTAAAAAAGGATGCAGCTGTAGCTGCCCTAATGGCCCAGGCGTCAGAAACATGCTCCCTACGGAGTGCCAACTCTGCTCTCTTTTCCTCCAGTCTCAGGGCTTCCTCGGCCTCATTGGGAAAGGCTGAAGAGGCCAGTGCCACAATGGGCTCACCCACCTCCGGCGTTTTGAGAAAATTTGAAAACTCTGGTGCCAAATTATAATATCGTTTATCGTACCCTGTTGGGGCTGGGTAGGATGCTGCTGATGCCCATTGATTTTGTACTAATTCAGCAAACATACGAGGGACAGGAATAGTTTCTGTCTCATTAGCTGGTTGTGAAAATATTAGATCCTCGGATGCGTCCTGAGACCCTGTTGACAATGGATGAGGGCTTGATGTGCCTAGTTTAGCGGTGTTCTTTGCTTTGAACAGTAAAGATTTAAAGAGGTGTGGACGAAAAAGGCCAGAAAAGGTAGGTTGGTCCGGAATGAGGCCTTCATCATCCAACATTCCTCGTTCTCATGGGTCAGCCTCTGGCAACCCAAAGTCCATCTGATGGATCGACCCCACCTCCATGGGAACATCCTGGTCATCTAATTCCACCTCCTCTCGAATACCCTGGACTGGTATGTCAGGAATATTGGGGAATACCTGAGTTTGATGATGTCCCATATGCTCAAAGGATCGAGCAGACAGGGATCCCGCTTCCGAAGTAGCCGAAAAGTGTCTGGTCCAGATGGATTGCTGAACTCCAGCCCCAATGCCCTTTTGTATGGCCATCTCCATCCATTGCCTCATTTCGATGGGAATAGTCTCAGGTAATCCCTCCTCCTGTCTTAAACCAGCAGCTGTAGGGGTGAAGGTTGCCTCTGGGATTCGCCAGGCAGTGCTCATTGGAGGAGATATGCCTACGGGAGGCTGTCCAGAAATAGCCTGTCTGGGCTGGGTGGATAAGTCCAAGGGCCCCAACAATGTACTTGGTCCCTGATCTGATTGTTGTGTCATAGCCATCTTGTCCGCCTCCCTGGCCCGTTTCTGCAACTGCCTTTCCAAGGCTTGGTGCAGTCTATGGGCATCCTTATCCACCGCCTTAGAGACCTTTTGGGGGCCCACTGACTTATCTCGGGACTTATTTGTCTTGAAGCAGAAGACGCTGTCACCTTCCATTGTGGAGGACTGATTCTCGTGCCTCTAACTTTAATTTTTTTAAAATTTATTATTATTATTATTATTATTATTATTATTATTATTATTTATTTATTTATTTATTTATTTATTTATTTGTACTTAGGGGTGATGCCAGCCCTGTGGTTGAAAGTAGAATGCTTCTCCAGGAGTGTAAGTCTATATATATATATCTATATACACATACATATATACACATACATACATATATTTATATTTATATTTAATTTATATTTAATTTATATTTATATTTATATATTTATATTTAATTTATATTTATTTATGTATGTATGTATGTATGTATGTATGTATGTATGGATCTTTGGTTGAACCTCAGAAAACACACACACACACACACATATATATGTATGTATGTATGTATGTATGTATGTATTTTTCTTAAGTTTTGCGGGTACTTACATGTATGGCCTTCAGCTTTGTTCGGGTATTTTCCCACGTCATTATAGTTGTGCTTTTAAAGTTGTAGCAACGTTTCAGCAGAATCTCATCTGCCATCATCAGGCTTCTGTATTATGTCCGTCAGTGAGTCAGACTTTTACAGTGGTTTCAGATTTAAATTTGGGGCAGCCTATTGCTGTGCCAGAATGGTTTTTTCTTCATCCTGATTGGTTGGGAGTCTTGGTCTGTGTTTATTGGTCTCGGAGTTTGCTGTGTTCTGCTTGATTGGTGTCTCTAATATCTTCTGTCTGTTTTTTTTGGCTCTTTTTGTATCTTGATTGGCTGGCAGCATTGTGTTACTTTATTGGAGGTCTTTAGTGCAGCTTGGCCGGGTAAATGGACGGCTATCATTAGTTAGGAAGCTGGGTTTCATCTGGGTGCCTGGTTGGGATGTGTTTGAGCTGGAGGTATCAGGGGGGATCTGTTTGTGCCCAGGTGTTTGCCTGGCTTGTGGTGTGGAGATTTGTGAGTGCAGGCTTCCAAATGATTGACAGCCTGGTGGAATCATCTCTTCTGTTCATGCTTTCTGGTCTTTTTTCAATCTCTATGGCTTCTCTGATGATTCTGTGGCTGGAATTTTCTATGGTGGCTAGGGTTTTGGTGCCATTGAAGTTGATGCTATGACCTGTCCAACACATGGAAGCCACAGGTCATAGCATCAACTTCAATGGCACCAAAACCCTAGCCACCATAGAAAATTCCAGCCACAGAATCATCAGAGAAGCCATAGAGATTGAAAAAGACCAGAAAGCATGAACAGAAGAGATGATTCCACCAGGCTGTCAATCATTTGGAAGCCTGCACTCACAAACAAAAAATCTCCACACCACAAGCCAGGCAAACACCTGGGCACAAACAGATCCCCCTGATACCTCCAGCTCAAACACATCCCAACCAGGCACCCAGATGAAACCCAGCTTCCTAACTAATGATAGCCGTCCATTTACCCGAAGCCAAGCTGCACTAAAGACCTCCAATAAAGTAACACAATGCTGCCAGCCAATCAAGATACAAAAAGAGCCAAAAAACAGACATAAGATATTAGAGACACCAATCAAGCAGAACACAGCCAAACTCCGAGACCAATAAACACAGACCAAGACTCCCAACCAATCAGGATGAAGAAAAACCATTCTGGCACAGCAATAGGCTGCCCCAAATTTAAATCTGAAACCACTGTAAAAGTCTGACTCACAGACGGACACAATACAGAAACCTGATGATGGCAGATGAGATTCTGCTGAAACGTTGCTACAACTTTAAAAGCACAACTATAATGACGTGGGAAAATACCCGAACAAAGCTGAAGGCCATATATATATATATATACACACACACACACACACACACACACATATACATATACGTGCCTATATCTACATGTAAAACTGTGTTTATGGGAAACAGTATCTAAGGGTCCCCAACAAGGGAAACCCCCAAGCGCTCCAAGCAAGAAATATTCTGGATCCCTGGTCCCCAACAAGGGAAACCAGCTATACAGGGCCTGGATGAATCCTTTCCTATCAAAAACGTCCCGCTGTTTGAAATGGCACTTGCGGCTTCACTCCAATATAATGATCCAAAAGCAATTGCAAAAGGAAAAAAATCCTGTTTAAGGACTAGCCTGCTTATCCAACGCCAGCAAGATAAAAGAGAAATAATGCCAGGGAAGTGGAGTGGGAAGGTACCTGCCCCGGTCCCCAAGAAGGGAAACCAGCGGAGAATGACGCCTGTGATACTTAGGCGTGAACTTGAAGCCAGCCGTTGAAAATGGCGGGAAGGCAGAATCTCCGCTGTTAATTGCCTAAGCAGTTTAACGAGCCGCTGCTGCTGACTCTCTAAATTGTCAGATAAATGATCCTGTCAGTCGAAACGGCAAGGAGAAGTGAGCCGCGGCTGCGAGCGCTCCTCCAAGATTGCAGAGATAAGATGATCGGGGGGTTAGATAAGCTAATTGCCTGAAGCGGCTGTCTCAGGCTACGTGTGGAGTGGCTGGCGGCTCTCAAACTGATCGGGGGGATAACCCAGTAGAGCCACAAGCCTTGAAATCACCAAATTAATTGGGGGGAAATTTACAAGCCGAATTAACCCAAGAGCAAACCTGAATTTTGACTAGCTGAATCGGAAAACCGTTCCAATCAAGGAGTGCACAACCTCTTACCATGAAGACTGAGCTAAAACTGGGGGACGCTGGGGTGGTGTCCCGTGGAGGAGGAGGAAGAGCGTCCCGGAGTTTTAAGCCCAGACTTTCCAGAAGAGACTGAAGCACCTCCCACTTCTGGATGCTCTGAACAGCTCATGGGAGAAATAAATGAATAATAAATAAACATACATTTTCTCTCTCTTCATATTGGAGCCTAGAACAGCTTCAATAATGAGATGAGCAAAACATAAATTTAATAAATAAATATTGGGAAGCGTTAGCATTGATTATAAAATATACTGATGTAATTCATGATAATCTACCATTTAAATGATAAACTACCAAGTTAAAATCTGAAATAGAAGTACATCATTTTCTGATTTAGGGGTCAGCTAAGTTAATATCATGATATGAAGCCTAGCATTACCATAACACTCAAGGAGATAGTCATGGGCTTTGATTTTAAGGGTAACTGAGAATCACTTCAGGTATTATGATTAACTAGACCCCATTTCTCAAATCTGAAGCCTACAGACTCATATCAATTGATCCAGCTGATCTCAAGTGAGATTGCACTTTTTTTGTAACTTCACCACATGATAAATCAAGAACTTACTGGTGTAAGAGTTTTAAATAAATAATGTGGAGAAAAATGCATGTATGTCAGTGTGTGTCCCTAGCTCAGGTAGCTTATACGAAGATCCTGAAGTAGTAGGTTGGGCTTAGAAACAGCAACTGGCCTGAAGCCATGCAGTTACTGTAGTTCCATGGTTAAAGATGGGCCCAAATCTAAATGGCACCCACAAAAAAATGAACCAAGATTTTGCAATGAACAAATAGATTAACGACTGCTTTTATATTTGGGAGTGTGTATGTAGGATAAAGGCAGAGAGTATGAATATGTGTTATACTGGGAAATTTTCATTATTATTATTATTATTATTATTATTATTGTTGTTGTTGTTGTTGTTGTTGTTGTTGTTGTTGTTGAAGTCAATATTGTAAGCCGTGTTAAGTGCAGAAAATTCTGTATTTTAAAAGTTTCATAGTGCACTAATTTCCGTGAAAAAAGAATTGTTTGTCATTGAACCACACCAAAGTACTAATGCATAAAGTCCATAAATAAATGAAAATAACTAATTCAAATTTCAGTATTGCAGATCTAAATTGAAATCTGAATTATGTGAATTCAGATGAGGGTAGTGCATCCATCCTTGCTCTATTTGACCTCTCGGCAGCTTTCGATACCATCAACCATGGCATTCTTCTGGAGCAGCTTTGGGAGATGGGAGTGGGAGGCCTTGTGCTATCCTGGTTCACTTCCTTTCTTTGCGGCCACTCTCAGTCAGTGTTGATAGGAGGGGAGAGGTCCAGCCCTCGCCCACTGCTTTACGGGGTTCTGCAGGGCTCAGTACTCTCTGCTCCTGTTCAACATTTATATGAAGCCGCTGGGTGAGATCATCTGTCACCATGGATTGAGGTATCACCAATATGCTGATAATACTCAACTGTATATCTTGGCCCGTGGTGAGTTAAAATGATGCCGTGTCCTCCCTCCCGCAATGCCTGGAGGGTGTTAGGGGCTGGATGGGGAGCAACAGATTGAAATTAAACCCTGACAAGACCAAGTGGCTCTGGGTTTGGGGTTCATTGGCTCAGGGAGAATTGCCACCTTTGGTCTTGGATGGGGTCTTGGATACCCCAAGCAGACCCTGTGCGTAATCTGGGGGTTCTCCTGTACTCACGACTCTTGCTCAAAGAACAGGTGGTGATTGTGGCCGGGAGGGCTTTTGCGCAACTGTGGGTTATGCGCCAGTTATGCTCTTTCCTGGACCAACAATCCCTTCTCACAGTCACTCATGCCCTGGTCACTTCCCATCTTGACTATTGCAACACGCTCTACATGGGGTTGCCCTTGAAGAGCATCCAGAAGCTCCAGTTGGTGAAAAATGCAGCGGCCTGCATAGTTTTGTGCAGACCCCGATGTGCACATGTATCACTCTCCTGCAGGAGCTGCATTGGCTACCGATTTGCTTCCAGCTGCAATTTTCAAGGTGCTGGTTGTCACCTTTAAAGCCCTTCATGGCTTGAGACCAGGTTATCTGAGGGACCGTCTCTTGCTGGTCACATCTACCCGACTCATCAGAGGGGGGACGCAAGGAATGCTGAGGTCCCATCCCTGAGGGACAGACACCTGGTAGGACCCAGAAGAAGGGTCTTCTCCGTGGTGGCTTTCTCTCTCATCTTCGGAAAATACTTGATTATAATTTGAACATTCAGGAAATTCCTTTCAGTGTGAATTATGCTTTTGTAGGACTGAATAGATTATAAAAAAATGTGAGACACTAATATTTTGATTGAAGGATTTGCTTTCTGTTGAAAAATAAAATTTAGATTTCGACTTTGTTTTTTTTTAATAAAACGTTGGTTTTGGAAAACTGTTTAAAAGACATAGAAGCCCTCACCTGTTGCAGTATATGTCTTTCTCTTAGAGTCATTAACCTTCTGTGAAGCTCAACTAATTCATCAAGATATGCCTGAAAATAAATAATTACAGATTAAAACAAAAAATGCAAAGTTTGCCAGTTTGTGAAACCGCATAGTTTTGTTCACAAATATTTTCAATTTTATATGATCTTACCAACACAGCAGCAATAAACAATATACATGTAGTAATACAAAATGCTAAAGGAATAATTAAGAAATATTTTATGAAATCACATGCCATTTACATATAAATGTATATACAAATTTTCACTTTTATGTAGATGTTGATTTCAATTAGGTTTTCTGTCTAAATTTAGATTCTAATGTATAGACGCATGTTTTAAACATTCTTTTTCTATTTACCTTATCACAATCACCATTCTTAATCTGTTTTTCAGATTTACTTTGTTTTATAGGACTCTTTACTTCCAGAATCTACAAAACAAAAAGAGTAAATATTTAAGGACATTACAAATTAAAAACTAAAATATTTTAAACTATGTTGGTCAGATGACTTTGTTCTGTAAGCGGATCTAAAGCCAATTTATATATCCTAATTATATCTCCTGTTATATACCTTAAGAGCAGAAATTAAAGCAACAAACTAATTATAAATAAATTTGAACATCGAAAGACTTTGGAATTATCAAGTAAATGAATACTAATGGAAGAACTTTCAGAAATGATTCAGTAATATACTATGTCTTATCTAGTATCAACTCTTCAATTTATTTATAGATAAATGTGCCATATTTTTATAAATTAGCTTTAAAATAAGGTCATGGCACTTGAGTTTTGTTTCTAAACTTCTACAATGCAAGAATTATATCCATATGTTGAAGTCTCTGTTTGTACATAGTTCTTCTATGAGCAGGGATCTACCATTTTCAGAACAGTTTCACGAGCATTGATCTACTTGAGCATTGATTTAGAACAGGGGTGTCAAACTCGCGGCCTGTGGCCTGGATGCGTCACGTGCTGGCCCTGCCCCCGCCCAGTTTAGTGAAGGGGAAAAACGTCCCAATACGTCATGTGATGACCCAAGTTTGACACTCCTGATCTAGAGGTATTCATTTTTCTACTCAAGTAAAATCAGTAACTTTAACATAGTGCTTAATAAGTGTCAAGAATACAGAGTCTTTAGAAGTAGTTGGACGATAACAAATCTAAGTAACAGGAAATAAGAACAGATTGTTGTTGACTAAATTGATTCATGCATACATATGACATTACTTGGAAAAGTGTCATTTGGTGACTTTGGGTTATTTTAAAAAATAATATTTTAAGCTAATTTTCAAAGAAATTAGAAGTATAGTCTTTGATTTACAACTATTCATTTAGCAGCTTTTCGAAGTTATAACAGCACTGAAAAAGTGATTTACAACTAATACTTGCACTTACAAGGATCTTATAGCATCCCCAGTCCCTGATCAAAATTTGGGTGCTTGGCAAACAATATGTATTTATGACAGTTACAGTGTTCCAGGATCATGTGAACACCATCTGTAACCTTTCCAGCTGCTACTGACAGTGAAGTCAATAGGGGAAGCCAGATTTGTTTAATGAATACACAATTTACTTAACAACAGCAGTGATTCGCTTAACAATTGTGACAAAAATGATCATAAAATTGGGTGCCATTTACTTATAGGATATATAAATGTTGTGCACTTTACACATATCTTTGGAAGGATTCCCCTCCCCCTCCCCTGAAAATATTATAGGCTATAATAGCACAAATCAAATTCAGTAAGATCTGCACAAACTGGAAAGATTCAGGACTAATTAACACTAATCATTTATAAAACTAAAGAAGGCTCACAAAGTTGGTAAAATAAAAATGTTTACTGGAAAAAATTAAACAACAGAGACTACTGTGCTCATACCAAAACACGATACCTGGTTATTGTTGGTTTTTAATAAAGGTGGAGGATCATGGTGTAGAGGTGAAGATGCAGAACTGCTATCACTGTCACTTCCATCACTTAAACTAACCCTGAGCAAAAATAAAAAATGGAAGAGGAATGAAAAGGTAAGAAGCAGGTCAATACACAAATGAAAAATTCAAGTGTTCCCAACTTACTACAGATTACGAACACCCTATATCAGTGGTCCCCAACCTTTTTTGTACCAGGGACCAGTTTCACGCAGAAACACTTTTTCAAGGACCGGGTGAGGGGCGTGGAGTCCGAAATTGGAAACTTTGCTTGCAGAAGTTTCATTACCTGACTAGGTAACATCTGATGTTGTTACCTAGTCGGTTAATAAAACGTCCGCCAGCAAACCACCAAGTTCAGGGAGCGCCAAGGCCTCCTCATTGCAACCCTGAGCGACAGATATTCTCTTCTATTGGGACATTTAAAACGGAGGGTTTCAGCAGATTCAGGAACTGCGCCTGGCTGAGGAGTGCCTTCAAAACTGAGCGCTGGGCGGCGGCGGCCCACGGCTGTCTCTGCGGCTCAGGACAAGTCCCTTCAGGATGGCTGAGAAGCCCCGCCTCTCGGCCCTGCCTTCCTCAGCCTCATCCCTCAGGTGTCTCCCTCCCTTTAATAACTATTCGCCTCTTTTTCTCAGCCGAAGCTGCTCTGAAACAACCAGAAATGAAGGCAGGCAGGCAGGCAGAACAGAGCACTGGATTGAACCGCGGGTGGCTGTGTGGGGGTGAACGGGCGTTTCGGAGGAGCTGCGCCGACAGGAAAAGCCACCCTGCCGGCTTCTTTGAAGCAGTTTCTTCCTGGGCTGGTGGAGGAGCGAGAGAACGACTGAGAGAGGAACGAGGCGGGAGGAAACCGAAGCCACTGAGCCGAAGAGCAGGACAGGCTTTGGTTGCTTCCTCCCTCCCCTTCTTTCTTTTGTGTTCTTGATCCCAGCAGCATTCACCGAAGGCGAAGAAAGCCGCCATTTTTATTTTATTTTTATTTTCTTTGCGGCCCGGTACAAAATGATCCACGGACCGGTACTGGTCCGGGGCCCGGTGGTTGGGGACCCCTGCCCTATATGATATTTTTAAGACCACCTCATCTTATCTGTCATGGCTAGAGTTTTACATTACTCACAGCATATTAAGACAGTGTAACTTTTGTGGCTTGGTGGCCTGGTTGGGGAAGAGAGGGGAATTGGGCTGCAAAAGTGGTGGGCTGGCTGTAACTAACTATTTAAGACAGTGGTCCCAAACGTTTCTGGCTTTGCAGACCGGTGGCGATGGTGGCGGGGAGAAGGGATGGTTCTGTGAGTGCAGCAGGCAAGCGAGCATAGCTCCATTTGCGCAAGCGGCAGGCACTTGCCAGGCGCTTGTGCAAATGGGGTTTTGTGTGCGAGCATGAGCACCTGCCACTTGCACAAGTAGAGCTGCATGTGCTCGTAGTCGCCCACTTGTGTGGCCTGGTTCTGAATGGGCTGCAGCCCAGCAGCGGGCCCCTGATTTAAGAAACACACAAATATTGTTTTATCATGGAGAGACAATGGTGAAAGAAGTGTATTGGAGGAAGCTCAAAAATCGTATTTTCAAACCAGGGAAATATGAAAATAGCAAGTGCAGTTTGATATACCTATATGAAGCAAATTGGGGCAAAAAAATATTAATTTCACAGCTCTATGGCCATTTATGTCCTGACGTTTACTCTCTGCTTTGGTAGGAATCAAAATCAAAATCTTGAAAAATGTGTGCCAAGTCAAGGGGTTCTCACTGCTGCCCTAGATAATTTCCTCCACAGTCAAACAATTTTACCTGTTAGGAAGTCACCATCTACTCACTCCTTCAAATTAGTCTATTTTCTATAACTCAAGACCATTGTTACATATCCTATGACCCCTGGGATGACAGAAAATTGGTCATAGCTGTCTGATATGGCATCACATATTTGAACATGACTATGCTGCCCTTTAGTTGTTTTTTTCTGAAAGCTAAAACTTTCTTCAGTCTCCTCATTTAGGACTTAATTTGCAGCCCCCCCTGTTGATGCTCGCTCTGCTTTCTTTACATCTGCCCCAATTTCTCTGACTTATACTGAAATTGCAGAACAGAGAACTGAATATAGTAGTGAAGTGGAGAATGGAATGGAACAATCACACGTCAAATGGAAATTACATTTCAGTTAATGCAGTTCAAAACCATGTTTGCCTTCCCCCCACTTTTGCAGCCACATAATACTCAATGTTTAAGTATAGCTTCAAAGTTTTCCACGAGTATTTTTCCCATCCTATAAATGATAATTTAATGTCCTTTCCTAAGATAAAAACTTCCAATTAGGGTTTGTTAAAATTCAGCTATGTTCAACTTATTTCCCCGATTTCTGAAATTCGCCATATATGGCCTAAAGAATGAAAAGTAGAACACACACACACACACACACACACACAGAGAGAGAGAGAGAGAGAGAGAGAGAGAGAGAGAGAGAGAGAGTGCTTGACTATATACTAGAGCAGCGGTCGCCAACCGGTGGGCTGCAGAGAAATCTCACCCCCAGAGTACCCCCCCCAAAGCAATTAATCCAGGCTGCGCAGAAACACAAGGCTACGCTGCCCACATGGCCCGCGGGAACCCTCCCCATCCACTCACTCTTTACCAAGCAAACTTGCCTGCTAAACTGCTTTTTTTCCTTGTTCCGACCATCATCTGTTCTGCTGTGCCGGAAGATTTAGATTAGCTAGGAAGCAGGAAATGGTTGCATTTCTTGCTTTCTAGCTAGTCTTTAGATCTTCAGCTCTGCTTTTAAGCACAGCCGAACCTTCCTTAGGACTGAAGGTTCTATTATTCAGTGCAGACTCACGGCAAGCAAATTTTATGTGACAGACTGAGCTAGCCGATGGCAGATAGAGAGATCACTGAATGATTCTGTGAGCAACTCAATCTGCCTGCTTTTGGGTAAAAGTTGCTCTTTTTTTATAAAAAATTCAATATTTACATGCATGGTGTGCTGCGAGTTAATTTTGTGAGCTTGCTTGTAAGCAAATTTTATGTGACAGACTGAGCCAGCCAATGGCAGATAGATAGATATCTGAATGAATCTGTGATTCTGTGAGCAACTCAATCTGCCTGCTTTGCCTAATTTTGGGTAAAAGTTGCTCTTTTTTATAAAAAAATTCAATATTTATATAAATATTTATAATATCTACATACAAGCCATGCCCAGCCAGTCACATGACCACCAAGCCACACCCACAAATTAGGCCATGCCCACAGAACCGGTTAGTGGTCCCTGGGATTTAAAATTATGAGTTTGGTGGTCCCTGAGGTCCAAAAGGTTGGCAACCCCTGTACTAGAGTGCAGAAGATCTTACTCTTCTTTCTTGGCATGCTGAGCTTTTAAATAAAACAAGTTCCCAGATTCTTTCTTAAAATGTTAAAAATTTCCTTAAACCCCTGCATATTATTTTCTTTTCTAGCATGCAGTGTTTTAATAAATCTAATAAATATTTTTGCCTTAATTCAAAATCTAAAAAAAATACCCTCTTTACTATCTTTGGCTTGTCTTCAGCTGTCAAATTATCTGAAATTTATTTTTCTAATTCCTAACCTGCGCACTCTACTTCCTCCGTGAGTATTTATAGGTCTTTCCATCTCAGAGTCATTGTCATTCTCATCTGCTTCATCAGATTCATCTTCATTATCATCAGAATGCAGATCTTTCATTATAGACCTCAAAGGACCTAGTGAATAAAAACAAAAAGGGACACAATTCAACAATAGGAATTCACATGAAGCCTATTTATGGTTAGCTTTATATTAAAACAAGTCCTAACAAAATTTTTAAGAAAGGAGAAAGGAGGATCTGATCATTAAACAAAAGATGCACTGCTTGGGGGAGCTTATGAAGCAAATGCTTAAACAAAAGTAAATTTATTCAAGGACCAGTTGACTTAAAACAGGATTATTTCTGTCAACAAGGAGATTAGTGTTTTAAGTGTTTGCAGAATAAGCCCCTTGGAATGTTAAATAAAGCAACTTGGCATTCTACAGAACCAAATGGATCTTTAAAACAAAACAAAGTAAAATAAGATGCTATAAAAGACCCTTAAAAGTATTTTATACTGGAAAAATCTAAAGAGGCCACAGTAACAGTACATTTTGCTAGACTAATCCATGTATTGAAAGTCATAGTCTAATAAATCACTGTGATTACAAGTTGCTCTAGCCAAGGCATTCTTTGTCTGTTTTTGATCTACTTAGAATATAGCTGTCGTCTTTAGTCTAAGGTCAATATCAGGTCAAACCAGCTTTTTGCATGCTCGTATGTATAAAGTGTGTCAATTCCAGTAGAAGAGACCTATTTTTATCCAAGAACTGGATAGAGATCCTACGCCTCCTACACTAATGAAGTTGTATTAAATAAAAGTTCTACAATTAGTTCTACAACTTAAAATGTGAGCGTATTTTAATAGCATTAAAGACATTTACATTGATGCATTGTTTTTCCTGAAGGAAATAAAAATATTTAATCTGTTCAGAGGTTGAAAAGCAAGAAGAACAAAACTTTGAGGGAATTTTTGAGCTAAAGCTCTAAAAATAATTGTGCCACTAAAAAACAGAGCAATAGTTTACAGAATAGTTTAATTCTTAACATCATTATTAGTGGCATCGTTAATTACAATTTGACATGTTGCTCTATGCCAAAATAAAGATTGGCTGTTGTTAACTTACTAATTGTTTTATTAATTAATTTAGAAAGGCAAAAGACCTATGTGGTCTGGAGAGAAACAGATTAATTAATTTATGTCCTGCCTTTCCATATGTTCAAGATAGCTAAAATAAAGAAGCACAAAGACAAAATTTGAATATATAAAATAATGGCAATCAGGGTTTCCTGCATGATCATAATAATTGTTAAAATATACAGAAGCAGGATAAATTCCAGTTATATGTGTCCATGATATTAAACAGGAATTATAATCCAAGCTAAGGCTGTAGTTAATCATTAACTACATGTGTGCACAAAACGTAGTCACTGAACCAACAGTAACACCGGTTGAATCCCACCCCTGATCAAAATTTGAAAAGTTGAAAGATTATGGCATAAACCTCTGTGTTGGCAAAATTTCCATTTATCAATTATAAAAGGTCACACTGCTTGGATCCATACATATACTCTGCTGATACATAATGGCATTCTAGATTCTTGGGAAGAATTTGATGCACGTGACAGCTAACAACAACTAAAAAATTGGCAGCTATGACTTCATATTGTTGTGTACAATACATAATAATACAACAGTTTGTGATACTGTCATGGAAGTTGTATATATTTTGAAATGTTCCCTGAAAAGCAGTAATCAGTTGGCAAAGGAATAATTTTCTTATAATTATTGCAGGAAAAGAAAATGTCTGAAGAAATTTAGAAATCTCAACTGATGAAAGAACTGAATGCTTTTAGGAAAAAAACCACGTTTAATTTAAAAAAGATTTGGGCTTTTCGAGAAACTAGATTTACAACACTGTGCTATTTACCATTTTAAAAAAATGACACAATGGGAACTCCCTCAACTATCTAAATATAAACTACAATAAGTTTTTGCATATCTAAATATGCAAAAATGTATGTTTTTGCATATCTAAATCCTAAATTTGGGAACTCCAAAATCAAAAATCAAAAAAGGTTAGGAAATCTATTTGTTCCCTTTGTTTTAAAAAAACAAAACATTTTTTTTTAAAAAAAGTACAAGTTCTAGGTTCTTTGGTTTACTCATTTCTGCAAAATTGAAGACTGATAGACCTTGGAAGGACTACTTTTTTAAATGAAATGCATCATGCAAAATACATCTTAATTCCAATCATCCTACTGCTCCATGGGCTGCACTGGCTGCTGCTTTGCTACCGAGTGCAATTCAAGGTTGTTACCTTTAAAGCTCTGCGTGGCATAGGTCCAGGTTACTTGAGGAACAGCCTCACCCCAATGGGACTGGCCTGCTCCACCAGCAGAGGAGGTATCCTGCAGGCCCCATCAGTCAAGGAGTTTTGGCTGGCACAGTGCAGGAGAAGGCCTTCTATTCTGTGGTTCTTGCCCTTTGGAACATCTTATCCCCTGAGGTGAGATTGGCTCCCACCCTTCAGACCTTCCCTAGGGGCTTGGAGACCAGATGGCCTGGAGGCCCAACAGGGGAGTATCACACTAGAGGTGGTTGATAAATTAACAGGCAATCTCACCTCCCACCGCTGTTCCTTCTTTCCCCATCTTTTAAGCTAATTTTTATTTTTGATTGTATTTCTATTTTTTATTGCTTTAGAAATATTCATCTTTTATACTTTTAATGCTTTTAATGATGCGAGCCACCCAAAGTCACTTCAAAATGAGATGGGCCGCAAATAAACCAAATAAATAAATAAAGTACTTTTTAATTTCAAAAAGTCATTTATTTGTTTGTGCAGCTAAGCTGCTGCCATCTTCTATTGGGACATAGCCTGTTTAGTTATCCAAAGTAACTAGAAATACAGTTGTTTGATTTCTGAAGAAAGGTATAATGCTGGCTGAAATTTAACTACTTCAGATGTTAACAAGTAAAACTTAAGTGATCTAGGAATTGCCGTAGCACAAGTGATGGTAGGATCAGCCTAGGAGTGGGGAGAACAGAATTCAAATCTCTATCTTGCAGGTAGTCCTGGACTCATGATCACAATTAGGATCAGGATTTCTGTTGCTAAGCCAGGCGGTTAAGTGAGTTGTGCTTGATTTTACGACCTTTTTCTGTTAAGCGAATTACTGCAGTCGATAAAGAGAATCATGCAACCCTTGTATAGATCCAGCTTCCACCCCACAGACTTTACTTATCGGAAGCTGGCTGGGAAAATAGCAAACGGTGAGCATATGAACCCAGATGCTACAGCTGTTGTAACTACATAGCCGCTGCTGAGCCCTCAGATTTGGATCACATGACCACAAGGATGCCACCACAGTCCTCTATGTGCAAGAGCTGGTCATAAGTCCCTTTTTTCCCAGTGTTGTAACTTTGAATGGTCACTAAATGAATGGTTCTAAGTCAAGGACTGCCTGTGTTATGATCCATTGTCAGTTCAACCTATTTTGCATGGATAAAATGACAGGATAAAGGTTCTCAGAGCTATCTCTAGTAGGATGACAATCCATATGTCTTTTTTTTTTTTAAAGATGCCATCCTTTTTGTTTGCATGCCCAAGCACCTGAGCCCCCCCTCCCCCACCCTCCCTTTTTTTAAAGTTACCTTGCTGTCGACTGTTCTGAGATGGTGTGAAACTGGAGCTAGAGCTGGAACTTGAACTTGCAGGGCTGGGTTGCTCGGACTTGGGAAGGAGAGAATGTGGCAGAGTTCAAGAGAAAATAAAAAGCACAAAATTAGTTCCTCTGCTTGCTCAAAAAAACAAACAGAAACAAAACACAAAGATAAATGGTCACATTTACTTTGCAACAATTGGAAGGAAAGGAAGTACCGGTAAGAACACAACTTTCCCGCGATTTACACAAAGGGAGGGAGGGATAAGACATTATCCACTGGAGGCAAGCTTTCTTTTTCATCCCATATACCCTGGGTGGAAGGCCCATTAATGCTTTCCTTTTAATCAAATGATCAGTGAATTTGGTTTAGTAAGGCCATACCAGCCTGCTATATGTTGGACCTTCCAGCTACATTTGCTGAAAATCGTCCAGATAGCCAGCCAACCTATCTGGATAATACCGAGTGGGAGAAAGCTGTTAAAAATGTAGAATGATTGTAGGCAGAACTGTAGAATGAATGAGAAACCATGACACAGGAAAAGGCCTATATTTTCCTTAAGCTTGTATATTAAAAACATTATTCCCACTGCTGTCAGACAACTTTATAATAATTTGAAAAGATTGTGCATGAAAATGCTTAACTTAAACAGGGGAAAGACTAGGGAATAGAAGTAGGACCCATAACAAATAATTGCAGCCATTTTTTGTTCCTCATGATACTATCAGGCTTTCTGAAATACATGGAAGAACTTTAGAAGGAAAAATCTGCAGAACATTTTATGCCAGCCTCGCGATCTTTACTGGTTGTGCTACGGCTCTTTGTGTGAGTTTATGGTGACCTGCTTCCAATCAGAATAGAGAGTAGACCTGATTGGCCACAATGAAAATAGCAAACTGATTTAAAACTGTTTCATACCAAGTAGGTGGTTTTAGGATAATTCTTACATATTGTAGGAATATTAATTGCATATTGGGTATCTATGACAGCATAATAGCACCAAACAATTCCACTGTGTATAATCATATATACCAATCTGCCATGCTGTTAATTTTCACAGTAAACAATATTATGGAAAGTGAGGAAAAGAGAGATAACAAGTAAAATAACTTAAAGGTAACAAATAACAGAAAGAAAATGAGTCTAATTAAACTAGAGCCTCTACATCTTTTAATGCTTACAAACCACACTTGCTTTTACCACATTCAAGCACTGATTTTTGTTCTTTAAAATTCCCACCTCCTCTCTCCTTCTGAGGATTTCATCAATTCTATCCAGTCCCAAGTTTCTTGGTCCTCTTTTTCCTCTCAAACCATTCGTTCCTTTTTCATGTATTTATTTGCTTCTTTTCTGCTAGTTTTTCACTTTTCTTTTCACATCCATTTAGAACTCTTTCATTCTTAAACCTATCTCTTGTTCTACCACACATTTCTTAGGCACTCAAAATTGCATTCAACCTGGTTTTTTTTTTGCTTCTCTTGATATGTCCAACTATCACTTCCATGACAAATGGGCAGCAACACACACATTTTAGCATCTCTAGGTAAGTATCAATTCCTCGCAACAACCACATATGTTCTCTTCTTTTCTAATAGCATTTGCATTAAAGTTTCTCTGTTTCCCCCTCCTTAGTAAGCATTCTATCAAAACACATGAATTCATCTACTAGAATCATAGGGACTAGAACTTTTTCTAAACTTTTTACAGGAAACTTACACTATTACATTTTTTCTGTCAAGTGCAACCGCATTGGTTTTAATTTTCAGATCGATAATACTAATTGCATTGCACAATCTAAGATTTGCAAATCATTTAAGTTTGGAGCAAACACCATCTCCAATCACTGCATTTCAAGCATCACTGCAAGCATTTTCTTATACGTTTATCAATATAGCAAACCACCAAAGTTGACATCAACATATCTTTCCCTTATTTCCTGCTCGATGTTGAATTATTAGATAAACAATCCATTTATTCTCATGGATGCTTTTCTTCGATCATATTCTGCTTCAAACTTCAAGACCATATTTATGCAACTTGTTTCTTAAGTAAAGCTCGTCGCTTGGTCATACAGTTAGTCATGACCATAATGGAGTCTGCCCATCATGGTCATAAATCATGATGGCTGTGATGCAGGTCACCCATGTGTATAACCCAATTTTAAACTTTGTTTGCAGTGATTGTTAAGTTCCCACACCAACCAATGGTTTCCTATGAGCCAGTATCGCTGAAAACTGAAAGTAAATGTCAGTTTTTGATAAAAATCATCATAAAACATAGTCATATGACCAAGAAATCTACAAATGGACATAAATTTGGGCTGCTTACTAAGCACCCAACATGCGGTCATGTGATTGTAGGTCTAGACAGTTGTCAGAACTTTGGAACTGGGTTGTAAGTACCTGCAGAAGGATCCTCAGAGACACTTTGACTGGTCGCAAATAAATGGTCATAAATTGAGGACTACCATTTTCTAAATCAACAAATGTACAATAAATTTTCTTACATTCGTACTTTCCTGAATATCCCATCGAAGTGCAAAACTCCAATATGCACAGCCCAGCCAAGCATAAAGCTTCACTCTACTTCCAAAATGTCATTTTCACTTCTTGAAATCTTTCAACATGAATTCCAATAGGCATATTACCCGGAATACTTAATCGTCCTCTAATTCTGCATTCGTTCTTATCATTCACTTTGTATAAGGGAAAAATATAATAGTGTTCTCAACTGTCAAGTGCAGATGGAGTTAAAGACATTGAAGTGCCACACTTTATTTAAACCATATTATGTTAATTTCCTTCACAGTTATACCTGCAGCTTTATCATGTCTCAATATTCTTACAGGATTCATGACTTTTTAGAATAATTTTCCTCCTAAACGTTAAGCTGTATATTATTTGCTTATTGCTTATCACTGGTCCTTGAAGTTCCAGCCTTTGCAACATACCCATGGTCACATGATTGTAATCTGAGCACATGGTTGCCCAGTGTGCAATCATGATGTTGCACTGATCCAGATCACGGGATGACCATTTGTGACATTATCTGCTGATCTCCCACAAAGTCATTGCGGGAACCAGTAGAGAAGGTTGCAAGTCACCCAAGTTCCTACTGCCTTTTTGCATAGGAGCCTAATACAGGGTACATATTCCTCAGCAGCCCTTGCTCACCACAATCCATAAGCACATATTTGCTCGCAAAACACCCTGCCTTCCTATGGCCTCTCCTGGTCCTCCCAGGAACCCCCTGAATTACTGAATTCCTTCTCCTAACTTTCATGGCATGGTTAGGTGGTCTGGTGTGTGATGGTAGTGCAAAGTGGCAGTGGCAGTGGCAGGCAGGCAGAAGGAGCCCTTGGGGAAGCTGAGAATTTGGATGGCCAGGTGACCTGCGGTGAAAAGAGTGGGAACTGGTTCTTCAGCTTCCACTTAGCCGGTCATGTGATACATTCCCCACTTTGGCAGCTTTTCTCTCTTTTCTATGTGAACTAAGTTGGGACAGGACTGACATTGTGTTGGAGATCTCAGGGAAGACAAGTTTAATGGCTATCTTGCATGGTGGCACGCAGACTGCAAAAATCAGACTGGCAGAGACTTTTTAATAAGTGTTTACTCATCTGTATGTTACTAAAACTTTTGTGTTTGTGTCTATGATCTGTAATAAAATGATACACATCATCATAGAGTAAAATTTTTCAGTAAAGGTACCTCAACTTACAAGACTAACTCACAGAAATTAGGAGTCCATTACTCCCAAGGAAATAAAATTTGAGAAATTTTCTCCCACTTCAGCATTGCTGCAATCAGCCGCAATCACACAATCTTTATTTTAATTTCAAAAGATGCCACCTCGTGTGTACTGCTTGAATAGGTTATAATTTTTCTTCAGCAATTATTAACTGAAAATAATGTAATAAATGAATAAATGATTTTATTTCTGAAGCAAAATGAACTAAAGGGCAAGGAATATTTAACAAAAAATAAAGGATTTATTATTGGTACAAAATCAATATAAAGAAATAAAACTTGATTCACTGACATAATTTTTTTTATTTTTATTTCACTAGCATGGCCACTAATATTGTTTCCAAGAAATAGTTTGATCTTGTTGAGGAAAGTGAGGTAAGAAAGGCTGCCAAGGTTTCTGGAGGCTGGTCTTTCTTGAGAGATTCCTGATGCCTCCATCAAAAAGCCACAAAACTAAAATTATAATTGTAAGCCATATAGAGTCATTGACTGAGTTGGCGGTTATAGAAATTGACTGAATAAATGAACGAACGAATGAATAAACAGGATGATACCTATTGCTCACACTTACCAGAGGGTGGCTATTGTAGGATTATTAAGAGAAATGGAAAGAGTTAAATTGCTATAAATCATCTGTTTTTAAATCTTAAGACTTCCATTTAGTTTATAGTAAAATGAAAAAAGACAAGTTTGTGGTTTGATTATCTCTGGCCAATTAAAAACTGCTCTCCAATGTTCACCTTGTTCTGTATTGCAACTAGTTTTCTACAGGGTGGCTGTTGCTTCAAGTTACATTGAATTGTCCATTGAATTGTCCAGTTCAACTTAACGAAGAAATACAAATAGTATATTTATAGCCATAAATCCACCAATTAATTACATTCAAAGTTCCCTCCCCAAATAGTGCAATAGTAGTATGTGGCCTCTATTAAATTCAATGCTAAGTTGCAGTTTCATGCATTGTGCTTACATAAGCTCAACAGTTGTTCATCTACCATAAATCAATCTATTGTTGTCCTTTGTAATGAGAAAGCAGATTTACAGCTTTTTAAAGGCTTGCTTCACAATCAAAAAGATTGTGAGGCAAGCTAATGGAACATCTCTTTTTTTTCTGAGGGTGCCAAAGAAAGGGGGAGGGAGTAGAGTTAGCATCTGTTCCTCTCAGACAAATGACATCTGTAGTTCTCACAGCTGGGACTGAAAGAAGCAAGCAATTTCAACATTTTGTACATACATGGAGATTCATGTGTTTCTCACTTGCCTCACACAAAACACTTTTTGTATTGATTTGATGGAACATGATCTCTGTGCAAAATCTGCTATACATTTTAGTTGGACCTTACTCCAAATTATCAGCAAAAATATATGGACCTTTGATATATAGTTTGGATTTTATATTAAAAGGATCCATGATATAGATCCTAATGTATGTGTTAAGTAGAGTCATAGAAGGAGCAGTATTTTCCAAGGGTAGATATTAGATAACTTTGTAAGCAGATAATTTCCTCATATTTCCCATTCTTGTTTTGCAGTTGTTTCTAATATGAATATGGAGAAAGACATGATTCAGAGAAGGCAACAGAGAAGCACTCACATTAGAAAGTCTAATTATATAAAGTCCAATATGTAGTAAAAATGAATATATATATTTAGCCATAACATGTTCCTCTCCTGAAATTTAATTTTAGTGCACAGAAAAACTTTCATAGATTCACAGCTATTAGAACCAAGGATTATGACTACCACAAGAGTGATAGCATTATATAAGAAGCTAAACTAAGAAACTGAAATGTAATTTTAAAAAAGTATTAGAAGCTGTCACATGCAACACTTTTAATGTCTCACTGTTAGTTCTCTGGCTTTAGTAATTGTTGTTAGGAAGATTGAACTTCTGAACATTTTGAAACTGCTTTTCCCTCATCTTCCCCAAAACAAGAAATTTTGAATTTTTTTCCCTTTAAGCATTGATTTCCTGATTAAAAGAAATGTTCTTAGCGTTTTAAATTAAACTATAGGTTTGGCTTACTCATAAAAGTTAAAATTTCAATATTAAATGTAGAAGTGTTTTTGACTCATAAATTTAAACATATTGTTGGGTGAATACCGTAATTTTCTCTTCTTTTCTGAAGAAAGCCTTAATGCATATAATAACTTGTTAACAAATAATTAATTCGATTTTTGCAATCTTCCATTCAGAAGGTAGAACACATTGGAAGATAGTACACAGAGTTTTATTTTATTGTTCTCCAAATTTTCAAATGGAAAGTAATATAGACCAAACTGGTTTATAATAAATGTTGGAAATTGGTCTTAAATTCAAGATAAATATGGCATATATATTTAATAAATAAATAATAAACAAATAAAATGGTATTATTTATTTATTTTATTTAAAGAAAATTTATACAGCCACCCAACTCACCCCCAATGACTTTGGGCAGTTTATAAAGATAAAAACTCAGTAAAAGTAGAATAATATTATAAGTTATTCAAGAAAAAACAAGGGAAATATCTCCACAAAGGAAATATAGTATCTCCACAGTTTTAGCCATTTCTTGTTCTTACCCCCCCCCCCCCCCGCCCCGGGGGGGGGGGGGGGGGGGGTAGGAGGGGGGGGGGGGGGGGGGGGGGGGGGGGGGGGGGGGGGGGGTGGGCGCCCCCCCCCCCCCCCCCCCCCCCCCCCCCCCCCCCCCCCCCCCCCCCCCTTCTATAGCATAAAGCCAGACAAAGTATTAGTTTATTGTTAATCTGTAACCTAGTATTATAATCTACAGATTATCTACTGTTTTATGAGTAGTTCAGAATCACACTCATTTTTATCAAAGTATGCATTTTATAAGTTTAATATTTCTTTTGAGATCAAGTATTCTATTTCATAGACAGAAATGTTTGCTGCCCAAGAATACTGTGGTGGCAAAAACAATCTTATGAAATTCTCAGTCTAAAAGCATTCAAAGTAATATAACAATAACTTATTTTTTCTGTACCTCAAATCACCAGATGCTCCTTCAAAATCAGTTACAAGCAATGCTTTGATTTGCTTATACAGAAACACAGCTGGAAGATAATTTGTGTTAGCAAATAATGAAGCAAAGTATGGAAGAAAGAGTGTAATGGCATCCATGCTGATTCAAATCAAGCAATCATCTAGTCTAGCAGTTTCCTAAAATTCATAAATAGGACAATGATTACAAGTACCATTATAGTTATAGTATGCTCCCCTGGAATTGATATTGAGAGGTTTATCATTTCTGTTACTACTATACTCCATTTTCATCTCTTTATCATTTTGCTTATTCCTTTGTAAATTATTTCTTAAACAAAACTATAATCACCAGCCTACAACCATACCCTTTAAGCTTATGCTTTCACATTCAAAGGGAGCACAACTACAACATTAGAGTTAGTAATCATATTGCCTATTCCAAGATATCTTTTCATTAATCAATGTTATTACTATTGTACCTAACCTGTAAGTCATTAATTTACCTCAAATGATACAGCACAACAGAGAAGTTTAAGCATCATCAGATTCCAAAATCACTTTACATCACAAGACATAAAATAGATCTTGATCACGGTTAGATATGAAGGTTGCACTATTGAAGATGTTTGAATATATTTAGTCACAATCAGTTGTGATATAAATCTGAAGCATTCAAAAAGAGGAAAAGCAGCACAATCGCACACAAAAATTAATTTTTTTCATTAGGAACATTCAGAGGAAACATTGAGAGGGAAGGGTCTGTTTCAGCTTTAATGATTAGTAATGTATACAGATGCAGTAGTAAAACAGTTGGCATAGTTCCACTATCACAGAAAGGTTGGGTTTATGAGAAAAGCAACCAAGTCATTCATGAAACATAGGATTCCTTGTAATCTGAATGTGAGCAATTAAGACGAATTATACTGCTTCATCAAAGGCTTTGTCACTGGATCTTCCAGAAACACCTTCTAGGAAATTTTAAATGAAAATGATTAAACAATACCTCAGTTATTTTAACCTAGCACAGTATAGGCTGTCAATCATTTGAACTATAATTTGAAAGGATGCTCAGTAGGAAAAGAGCTTCTTTTAACCAATATATTTTGCCTAATTAAATGTGAGCTTGTGATTTCAATATGTACAGGTAGTCCTCGACTAACAAGTTTGTTTAGTGTCATGAGAAGATACAATGGCATTGACCGTTTTTTACTTGAGTGTTGCAGCATCACCATGGACACATGATCAAAATGTAACACATAATCAAAAGGCAACTGACTCATATTTATGACTGTTGCTGTGTCCCAAGGTCATGTGATCCCCTTTTGTGACCTTCTGACAAGCAAAGTCAACGGGAAAACCAGATTCACTTAACAACCATGTTACTAACTTAAAAACTGCAGTGATTCATTTAACACTGGTGCCAAGAAAGATCATAAAATGGGGCAAAGTTCATTTAACAACTGTCTCGCTTAGCAACAAAATAATGGGGGCTCAATTTTGGCTCTAAGTTGAGGACTATCTGTATTGGTGAACTCTCTGTATATCAACACAATAGAAGATATGTAGCCAGTGCTATTCTTCACTGATCACTGCCCAAGAATAATTAACACTTTGGAAATGTAAATAACTGTCATATAATATGAACTGATATCCCAAATATTTCAGCATATTGAAAACGAAGTGAACCCAAACCAACTATGGGTTTATCTTAAATGCCACTCTTGACATTAAAAAAGATACAAAATTAGATGCAAAATGTCCACTGGTTCCTTATTATACTTTATCCATTGTTAATTTGAGTATGTGAATAGTTGTCTTCTATAATATTAAGATATTAGTAATGTGTCCTGAATAATTCTCCTAAAATGTTTTCAACCAAATAGCGGATAATGTTATCACTTCTTTAAATCCTTTCTTCAGATTTTCAATATATTTGAAAGGTATCTTAACAAACATAAAATATTTTATTCTTTCATAATAAGATATCTTTGTCCCATCCAATTTATCTTATGGTATAATAACAGCAAAGTACACCCTTCATCAAAATTTTAACTTAACATAATGAGCTTTTTGCAAAATACATTCCATTCCATGTTGAAAGAACCTGGGGAAGTAGATAAGATTGCTTGTAGCATGAGCACTTCACCTGTGGGCTGGATCCATACCTTTCTTAGCTGCTTGTCAGGGTTCCAATTAACACTCCTTCTGCCTGCTAAGTGGGGTATCAGTAGCAAGATTCAGAAGGTGGTTGATGTTTCTCAAAGGGAAGGCATGATGCCATTTGTCTTGAAGAAAGCACTAGTGTGTCCCCTTTTTGAAGAAGCTATCTTTCAATCAAATCATATTTGGAGTTTTTATCTACTCTCCAACCTTCTATATCTGGGAAGCCTGTGGAGAATGTAGGAGGGGCCCAGTTGAGAGAAAAATGTCCTACTCATTCTGATAGATAGCCCAGCCCTACCCATGATAGGCTGTTCATATGAATCATTATCTCCAAATGACTTTTTTTCTTCAAAAAATGGAATAAAGGTATTCTCAGTCTACGGAAAAAAAAATTAAAGGTAATGTTTTCCCCTGTCCAATTGTGTCTGACTCTAGCGGGTGGTGCTTATCTGTTTCTTAGCCAAGGAAGCCACCGTTTCCTGAAAATACTTCTGTGATCATGTGGCCAGGATAACTATACATCAAGGCACATAGAATGCTGTTACCTTCCTGCCCAAAGTGATACCTATTAATGCACTTGCATTTGCATATTTTTGAACTGCTTGGTGGGCAGGAGCTGGAGCAAATAGTGGAAGCTCACCTCATCACACAGCACTTGGATCTCAAACCCAGGCTGTAAGCTTTCCAGGTCTTTAATCACTGAGCTATCATGCCCCTAATCTACAGAGATAAGGCCCTTGGCATTCCAGCATGTCTAGTAACTAACTTTATATATTTTTCTGGGCTAGTACAATATAAAAAAAGAGATAAATTCCATTCCTGAATCTGGCCCCATGATGAACTTATGAGAGCCACTGCCTCTCTCTGGGATGTTTGTTCAGCCTACAGCCCTGGTTATTTCCAGGTAGTGTCCTATCCAAGTATTAACAAGATCTGATCCAGGCAGGGAGAAAAAAGTTCGTTTTTTTGGGAGTTGATTAGCAGAACCTTTTTTACAATCAATATTCAATGCACATGCTATATCTATGTTCTTGATGTGGTACCTTTGTATGAGGACAAATATATTATAGTCAATGATACATAGAAAAGCCAACATGTTCTATACTGTCATCAATTTGATTGTGACCTTAGCTGTGCCTTTTGAAGCAAGTGTATGTTTTAAATTTTCAAGAAAAACACACGATGACTCTGTGTAAGTCAAAAACCGACAATAAAAACAAGTCTATATTAATTTATGACAGAACTCATAAATGGAGTTACAACAGCAGTTTTAAGAGCAGAGGAAATAGAAAAATAAAAAGTAGAAGTAAAATTTCCTGCAGCCCTTTCAAGCCAAAACTGGTGGCACATATATAAAGGTGTATAGGTTTTTTTTATAAAACTTTTCCTTCCTGTAACATATTTCTAACAACTGCTATATTTCAAATGTGGAATACAACATAATTCACTTAACAACTGTATTACAAACTCTGCAGTGATTCACTTAAAACTATGGCCAGAAAGGTCATAAAAAGGGCAACATTCAACACAATTGTCTTGCTTAACAATGGACAATTTGGGCTCAGTTATGATAATAAATTAAGGACTACCTATATCTCATTTCTTGCACATCCAGAAATCCTGAAGCAGCAAGGAACCAGCCGAAGAATGAATACACTTTAATAGATGTAAAGAGGAATAGTAGATAGTATCTCACAGACTGAAAAGAAAAATTAGATTTTAACTTTGATTGCAATGTTAATAGTTTAATTGGTAATTTGGACTCATGACAAAAACACTGTATTTAGATATTCTAACACTCTAAGAATTATTTTGGCTGAGAGATTATTTCTGTTTATAAAGCGCAAGTAAATAAGGGCAAATGTCAGAATCTAAAGCCATATGTAGCTAATTCCATCTTTTCATCATTGGCATCAGCAAAAGGTAAAATATTTCCATCACCATGCAGAGAGAATGTGCACAGAATCAAAATCATCTAAGGAATTTCACAGCTTTGGAGCACGATAATAACAATCCAAGCATTAATGAGTAATGATAGCTTCCTTCATTTAGTAGGTTTTTGTAATGAGTCCGAAGAGGTTCATAGCTTAAAACAAACACTAATTGGAATTTATTTTAATAGACTGGAGAAATGTGTAAAGATTTCCTTTGCTTTACTGAGGTAATATTTTTGAGATATATGAGGGACATAAGAGTAGATGAATTAGGGTTCCCTTCTATCTTTAACACATTAACTTAAGTCTGTGGAAATTAATAGGACTTAGATTTGGCAGAAAATAATCTTCCTATGTTTAATTAATTAATTTATAAAATTTATTTGCTGCCCACCTCATTTCCAACAACTCTGGGTCACTTACAACATCAAAAACATTTTAAAAAATCCATTATAAAATTAATGCTGGATTTTTGTCATTAACTGCCTTGGGCTGGTTTGTCTACAAGTGAATGGGATAGAAATATGATAAAAACAAACAAGCAAACAAATCATCATCATTTCAGCCATTGGTCTATCTACTGCAAGATAAAGACCTCTTGCATGTTTTCAACCCATAGGGCCCTGAGCAAACAAATAACACATGAGAAACACTGTATGAGAGCAATCTGTTTTGTGTCCCTATCCAAATGCACACATCTTTGTGCTGCTTCAATCTAGTCTCTAAGCAATTTACAATACAAAAAGAAATGCAATACAAACAATATAAACGTATTAAAGGCGGGATACAATATATAACTATATCAATATACAATGAAGTTTCCTAATCAATGCAATATTCATAGTACCAGAGCTCACCCCAAGCAATAATACAATACCATCTTAGTTGCTTATTATCTTTGCAAATAACCAAGTTTCAAAAGCTTCTATAAGATTGTGAGCGAAGGGACCACTCTTACCTCTAGTGGAAAGCTGTTCCAAAGGAGGTGAGCTCCTACGGAAAATGCCGTCTTCTAATCACCTAACTGCAGGTTTCCCAGTAGTAGGAACTCTTAGTAGGCAAACTCTGTTTATCCATATTGGGCAGACTGTCCAAAACAGGCAGTCTAAAAGATACTTTAATGATATAATTTATTTATGGATGTCGAAACTCTTACATTCATCATAAAAAGGGAACCACTAAGAATTTATCCTCTTCATAAGTAAGTTTCCCCCAACTCTAATGTAAAAACAGGTTGGCTGAATTCACAGATCTCCCTAAATCATGGTTCAACTATGTTTTACTTTTACCTATTTCCATTTATTTTGTTTTTCACTTGCACACAGATCGAGCTTAAATAGAATTCTACCCAAAAATGTTTGGCTGATGGGAAAGGAGTGAGGAAGATATGTTATTCCCCATTTCCCTTGCTTTTACCATACCCAATACCCTTTCCTATGCTGTTTCAGAGAATCCTCAGCCTTCCCTGAGAACAAGTAAGGATTGCAGAGAGAAATAAATCAGATAAAATCACCTTCTTCTTTTGCCAGTAGTACACTAAAGACGATCAAGTCTTCTAAAGAGGGAGGCAACTTCCTTATCTGACAGTGAAGACACTTTAAAAAAAATTATATGTATATAATTAAGACACAGTATAATTGCTATGACATTTTAACTTTGAATTTCTCTATTCAGATAGATATGCCGATAGGAAATCTACAAAACAAATACTGTTATCTTCTCAACCATAGTTACTCTATTAACAGCAGCTGCAACATGATATAATCCATAATGAGATCTAATATTTCAATGTTTCTATCTTCTAGTTTGCAACTTAAATAAATATTATACGGCTGACAGGGTTATATATCATGATACAGAGGCAATGAAAACAAGGCCAAGTGCTCTCTTATCACACAGCTACATGGTCCAGTATAGGAAAACGGTAAGCAGGTTTTCATGAAATTAAACATCCTGTAATTGAAGTTTTTCACAAAGCAGTTTTTAAGGAACTCAAGATAAAAGCAGACATGTTTAGAATTTGAAGTGGTTTGAACTATTCTCCCATTGCCTCAATAGTAATAAATTTGCAAGCTTTCCTTCCTTTTCCTCTCCTTGTTGCCTAACACTTTTCTAATGAGAGCCAAAAATTACAGGATGGGATTTAGAACTGGTTTATTATATAAAAGCTTCTGAAGTACTTTGCTACCTCATACAACGTGATACCGGAACTTTAACATTAGCTAAAGTTCTTGGTATTCACCTGGCAGTTCTTGGTATTCACCTTTCATGTTTAATGTTTTAAAAAGAGAGAGTTTTTTAAACATGGAACAATGATCGCAGTTAAGATTAAAACTAAGTTGTATATTCATGCTTTTTTGCCCATTAACACACGGGAGAATATTTTTAAACATTACAGTTCTAAAGTAAAATTTTGAATATTCCAGTACTGTAAAATGCACCTAAACATTGAAAACAAACATTGCAATATCACAAATGTCAGAAGTACTGAAGGTATTCATAATACCACCTTGTTTTTGCAATTTTTTTACCCCTACATTATATATATATATATTATATATAAGCTGTAGGAGAAAATCCCACAAATTAAAAACAAGCTTGTAAACACTTTCAATTAGAGTAATGATTGCATATTCTACACTCAAAAGTCACATTTACTAGTCTTATAACCAAGGAATCACAGATGCTTGTAACTATTTTAGGTCAATCATTCAACAGCACTAACAATGATAATGACTCATTATTAGTTCAAACACTAATCAAGAAGTGGAAAATGAGGGGTTCTGTTGAAACCAAACCACGGTCAGGTAGACCAACTAAAATTTCAGCCACAACTGCCAGGAAAATTGTTCAGGATGCAAAGAAAAATCCACAAATTACTTCAGGTGAAACACAGGACTCTCTGAAAACATGTGGTATGGCTGTTTCAAGATGCACAATAAGGAGGCACTGGAAGAAAGGTGGGTTGCATCTTTTACTACGCAAATGCCACAAAGTATCCCACTTACAATACGCCAAACAGCAGAGACAAGCCTCAAACCTTCTGGCACAAAGTCACCCTAGGGCAACATTTGGAGAGGAGTCAACAAGGCCTATGATGAAAAGTACACCATTCCTACTGTGAAACATGGAGGTGAATCGCTGATGTTTTGGGGATGTGTGAGCTACAAAGGCACAGGAAATTTGGTCAGAATTGATGGCAAGATGAATGCAGTATGTTATCAAAAGATACTGGAGGAAAAATTTTCATTCATTAGCCCGGAAGCTGTGCATGAGACATACTTGGACAGTCCAACATGACAATGATCCTAAACACAAGGCCAAGTCGACCTGTCATTGGCTACAGCAGAATAAAGTGAAGGTTCTGGAGTGGCCATCTCAGTCTCCTGACCTCAATATCATTGAGCCACTCTGGGAAGATCTCAAATGTGCAGTTCATGCAAGACAGCCCAAGAATTTACAGGAACTGGAGGCTTTTTGCCAGGAAGAATGGGCAGCTTTACCATCTGAGAAGATAAAGAGCCTCATCCACACATACCACAAAAGACTTCAAGCTGTCATTGAGGTTAAAGGGGGCAACCGTATTAAGAACCGGGGTATGTAAATGTTTGATCAGGGTCATTTGCGTAATTTCTGTTGTCATTGTGATTTAAAAAGAGTAAACACAGTTGACGATAATAAATGGCTTCAGCCAACCACTAACCATGAGTGAAAGTTTTTGTGTTATCATTCATATTCTCTGAAAATTGGCCAAGAAATCATAAATTCTGCCAGGGTATGTAAAATTATGAGCACAACTGTATTTGAGGAGTGGGAGAGAGAGAGAGAGAGAGACTGAGAAAAAAGAGATTAGAATCGAAATATCAGCTTGGTCACAACTGTAACACAGTTAGAACAACAGTATAAAAATGTTTATGTTTTCAAACTTTGTCTATATACAAACAATCAAAACCTACTTTAAAAATATGGAATACCATTTGCCTACAAGAAATTTCAACACTACTTATTTTATTTTATTTTTCATTTTTGTATCGCAAATTTTTAAAAGTTTTAAATATTTAGCAATAATTTTAAATTGTAAACTGCTTTGAGATTCTGTTTTTTTTTTTTTTTTAAACTGGAAGCAATATAGAAACATTTTAAATCAAGAAAAATTCAGAAAAAGACTAAGGATTATTTTATTTGGCGAGCTATTGCTTAGGCCAGTTTAAAATATGTACAAAAAAGATAGGATTAAGTAATTAAATGAAAATGGAAATTAATACTGAAGAAATTAATATTTTACTGAAATCTTTATTCCTAATAATAATCTTTTTATCGACTTCTTTATATCATGGGAATATTTAATTTATTTCCATTGTTTAAAATGGGCTATTATAGTTAACTTATTAAGCTGTTGGAAGCATAACTTCCATTTCCACAAAATATTTTATTTAATATATTATACTGATTGGGGAGTAAAATAGAAAATAATTATGATTAAAGCTTCTAACATTACACTACATGCTAAGGTAATTAACGTAAGACCTATATTCTATAAGTTTTCAAAAGTTTTGGGACTGTATCAACTTTCATCTACAGCATTCATTAATGAGGCTAGTAATGTATCACATTTTTCTTTTTAGCACTCATATGAATGCTGCTCTAGAAGTTGTGAAAATTTGCTGGCATACCACACATCGGAGGCATTGCACTAGTGCGTGCAAGAACGAGGATAGATAGCAAGATAAGCTTTTATTACACAAAGGAAAATCTGCTTGTAAGACATTGGATCTTGTTTTTATCACTTATTCCTGAATAAACTCATTGAACTTATTTAGGTTTTTAAAATGTAAATATGATTATAAATAAATTACAATTACTTAACCTATTTCTATATTTCTAACATAAAATATGCTAAAAGAGCTAAATGAGGCACAACAAAATTAATTGCTATAACAAATAGAAATATATACAGAATGTATGGTTATGAAAGCACGGAGCATGCCCAAAGTTTTCTTATTTGCTGATTCA